>NC_083588.1:66582820-66660320 GCF_027579695.1 Neoarius graeffei | reverse complement strand
TGTTGTGTAGTGTGTTGTAGTGTGTAGTGTGTTGTGTGTTGTGTGTTGTTATAGTGTGTAGTGTAGTGTGTTGTTATAGTGTGTAGTGTAGTGTAGTGTAGTGTGTAGTATAGTGTGTAGTGTAGTGTGTTATAGTGTGTAGTGTAGTGTGTTGTTATAGTGTGTAGTGTAGTGTGTAGTGTAGTGTGTTGTGTAGTGTGTTATAGTGTGTAGTGTGTTGTGTTGTGTAGTGTGTTGTGTAGTGTGTTGTAGTGTGTAGTGTGTTGTGTGTTGTTATAGTGTGTAGTGTAGTGTGTTGTGTTGTGTGTAGTGTGTTGTAGTGTGTTGTGTGTTGTGTGTTGTTATAGTGTGGTGTAGTGTGTAGTGTAGTGTGTTGTGTAGTGTGTTATAGTGTGTAGTGTGTTGTGTTGTGTAGTGTGTTGTGTAGTGTGTTGTAGTGTGTAGTGTGTTGTGTGTTGTTATAGTGTGTAGTGTAGTGTGTTGTGTTGTGTGTAGTGTGTTGTAGTGTGTTGTGTGTTGTTATAGTGTGGTGTAGTGTGTTGTAGTGTGTAGTGTGTTGTGTGTTGTTATAGTGTGTTGTGTAGTGTGTTGTAGTGTGTAGTGTGTTGTGTAGTGTGTATTGTTGGTTTGTGAAATTTTATAAAATGTCACACATAAAATGAGAGTTTCCTCTGTTTTACTTTTTTCCACATTTCACAGTGAACGCACACACACACACACACACACACACACACACACACACACACACACACACACACAGAGAGAGAGAGAGAGTTCTGCTGAAATGAATCCCAGTTTGATTGTGAAATTGTGGAGTCACAAAGTTTACTCCATTTTCATTCTGAAAACTTCATGTTCTTATTCATATTAAGGTAAAATTCTAATTCTGTGTAAGTTGTGTTCAGTAGAAATGGGAAAATATCTGATGTGTAAACACACACACACACACACACACACACACACACACACACACACACACAGAGAGAGAGAGAGCTCCTAATTCAGCTTTCCACTGAAAAACATCAGCAGGAATAAACATCCATATTTATTTATCTAGGTTTTAAAATAACTCTCCTATCTGTGTGTGTGTGTGTGTGTTAGGAGGACGTGGTGGTGTCCTGTCTGTCTTGTTCAGATTTTTTTTTTGTCTCAGAGTTTAATGAGGGTTTGATGACGCTGATTAAAGCTGCTGTTAATGAGCTGCACACACGCCGTCACGTCTCCCACAATCCCCCACAGACACACAGCTCACTTATCTACAGCTCACCTCATCTCAGACATCTGAGCCACGCCCACTATCTGTTCATCTCCTACACACACACACACAAACACACACACACACACACACTGTTTTTCTCAGGACTAAGCTGGGATCCACTCCTGACATCCTGGTCAGTGAAATCTGCCCCAGATCAGTATATTACACACAGTGAAGTGTGCAGTGAAGTCATGTTCACTCATACCAACAAGGAACGAGGATACAGAGTGTACAATACCACTTCAACAACATTCTCACCCTTGCCAGCTTGACCCGTCCACGCGGCAGTCTCCTGATTCTGACAGCTGAAAACTGTCAACTGACTTTAGTGCTAAAACTACGGCGTTACAGAATAAATCAGTGAACATCAGTGAACATTCGTTCTTCTGATCTCACTTCAGCTGTTTTCAGCGCAGAGGGGAGACAAGTCTGCAGCGTCAGACAGTTATATGAAGTGAAACCGAGAACCGATGGAACGGCGTGGTGATGATGTTGAAGCTAAACTGTATCGCTCAATCCTATCGCACCGTTCCACTGGTTCTCCTTGCGGTTCATCAGCAATGAGCTCACACACTCCAACAAATCACAGCGGTGTGTGTAAAAACCAAACACACTCTGGTGATCACGAACAATGAAAACTCAGAAGAAAAAAGATTCAGTATGACAGTAAGTTGAAGGGGCGGCACGGTGGTGTAGTGGTTAGCGCTGTCGCCTCACAATAAGAAGGTCCGGGTTCGAGCCCCGTGGCCGGCAAGGGCCTTTCTGTGCGGAGTTTGCATGTTCTCCCCGTGTCCGCGTGGGTTTCCTCCGGGTGCTCCGGTTTCCCCCACAGTCCAAAGACATGCAGGTTAGGTTAACTGGTGACTCTAAATTGAGCGTAGGTGTGAGTATGAGTGTGAATGGTTGTCTGTGTCTATGTGTCAGCCCTGTGATGACCTGGCGACTTGTCCAGGGTGAACCCCGCCTTTCGCCCGTAGTCAGCTGGGATAGGATCCAGCTCGCCTGCGACCCTGTAGAACAGGATAAAGCGGCTACAGATAATGAGATGAGATGAGTAAGTTGAAGGCGACTTGGTCATCGGATCATCAGCATCGAGGTGAGGAGAGAAACATTCTGTAACATACATCAGTCCAACTTCCCCATCAATTTGCTTCAAATATGGCTCTCAGAGTGCACGAGAATGCACCATTTACACTGGGCTTTTTTTTTCTTTAAAAACTTTCCAGGGGGGTGTGCCCCCAGACCCCAGACCCCTCTAGAAGGGCATGATTTAATCTCCTACTGTTCATTCTCTCGGGGTGGAGAAGTACGCATTATTACAGATATTAACAACATACAGTGGGGCAAAAAAGTATTTAGTCAGCCACCAATTGTGCAAGTTCTCCCACTTAAAAAGATGAGAGGCCTGTAATTTTCATCATAGGTACACTTCAACTATGAGAGACAGAATGGGGGGAAAGAATCCAGGAAATCACATTGTAGGATTTTTAATGAATTAATTGGTAAATTCCTCGGTAAAATAAGTATTTGGTCACCTACAAACAAGCAAGATTTCTGGCTCTCACAGACCTGTAACTTCTTCTTTAAGAGGCTCCTCTGTCCTCCACTCGTTACCTGTATTAATGGCACCTGTTTGAACTCGTTATCAGTATAAAAGACACCTGTCCACAACCTCAAACAGTCACACTCCAAACTCCACTATGGCCAAGACCAAAGAGCTGTCAAAGGACACCAGAAACAAAATTGTAGACCTGCACCAGGCTGGGAAGACTGAATCTGCAATAGGTAAGCAGCTTGGTGTGAAGAAATCAACTGTGGGAGCAATTATTAGAAAATGGAAGACATACAAGACCACTGATAATCTCCCTCGATCTGGGGCTCCACGCAAGATCTCACCCCGTGGGGTCAAAATGATCACAAGAACGGTGAGCAAAAATCCCAGAACCACACGGGGGGACCTAGTGAATGACCTGCAGAGAGCTGGGACCAAAGTAACAAAGGCTACCATCAGTAACACACTACGCCGCCAGGGACTCAAATCCTGCAGTGCCAGACGTGTCCCCCTGCTTAAGCCAGTACATGTCCAGGCCCGTCTGAAGTTTGCTAGAGAGCATTTGGATGATCCAGAAGAGGATTGGGAGAATGTCATATGGTCAGATGAAACCAAAATAGAACTTTTTGGTAAAAACTCAACTTGTCGTGTTTGGAGGAGAAAGAATGCTGAGTTGCATCCAAAGAACACCATACCTACTGTGAAGCATGGGGGTGGAAACATCATGCTTTGGGGCTGTTTTTCTGCAAAGGGACCAGGACGACTGATCCGTGTAAAGGAAAGAATGAATGGGGCCATGTATCGTGAGATTTTGAGTGAAAACCTCCTTCCATCAGCAAGGGCATTGAAGATGAAACGTGGCTGGGTCTTTCAGCATGACAATGATCCCAAACACGCCGCCCGGGCAACGAAGGAGTGGCTTCGTAAGAAGCATTTCAAGGTCCTGGAGTGGCCTAGCCAGTCTCCAGATCTCAACCCCATAGAAAATCTTTGGAGGGAGTTGAAAGTCCGTGTTGCCCAGCGACAGCCCCAAAACATCACTGCTCTAGAGGAGCTCTGCATGGAGGAATGGGCCAAAATACCAGCAACAGTGTGTGAAAACCTTGTGAAGACTTACAGAAAACGTTTGACCTCTGTCATTGCCAACAAAGGGTATATAACAAAGTATTGAGATGAACTTTTGTTATTGACCAAATACTTATTTTCCACCATAATTTGCAAATAAATTTTTAAAAATCAGACAATGTGATTTCCTGGATTCTTTCCCCCCATTCTGTCTCTCATAGTTGAAGTGTACCTATGATGAAAATTACAGGCCTCTCTCATCTTTTTAAGTGGGAGAACTTGCACAATTGGTGACTGACTAAATACTTTTTTGCCCCACTGTGTGTCTCTCTCTACCTCTCTGTCTGTCTGTCTGTCTGTGTTTCTCTAGTGCTGCTTTCTATATCTGTTTGTCTCTGTTCTTCTGTCTCTCTCACTGTCTTTATTTCTATTCCTTTCTCTGTCACATTCTGTATCTCTTCTCTTTTTATTTGTCATTCATCTCTTTGTCTCACTTTCTTCCCAATCTCTCTTTCTTCCTGTCACTCTGTTTGTCTCTCACTGTCTGTCTCTGTCTTGCTGTCGACCTCTCTCTCTTTCTCTCTGTTAGCCCCTCTCTATTTGTCTATCTTTCTGTGTGACTTTTAATTTTTGTCTTTCTTCATGTTGTCTCCATGGTCTATCACACTGTCCCTTGTGTCCCTGTCTGTTGTTGTCCTTCTGTTTCTCTTACTTTCTGTCTCTCCCATTGTGTATCTTTTCTCACTCTGTCTTCTC
This sequence comes from Neoarius graeffei, assembly GCF_027579695.1. NCBI lineage: Eukaryota > Metazoa > Chordata > Actinopteri > Siluriformes > Ariidae > Neoarius > Neoarius graeffei. The sequence continues at coordinate 66,655,689 of NC_083588.1, read as the reverse complement.
TCTTTGATATTTTTTCTTTCTCTATCTACAGGATCTCTAACTTTCTGTCTGTCTTTCTGGTTTTCTGTCTTTCTGATTCCCTTCTCATCCCTTTTCTGTCTCTCTCTCTCTCTCTCTCTTTCTGTTTTTTTTCTTTTGTGTGTGTGTGTTTTGTGTTGGCTTCCTGTCAGAGGGGAAGTGCCCCACCCGGCCATGTCGGTCCCTGTTGGTTGGTGTGTCGGGGGAAACAGTGATTTGGGGCGCGATAGGGAGTCTGAGGGACAGATAGAGGGAGCGCGGGACAGGGTGAAGGAGAAGCGCTCTGGGACAGGGGGTGGGTGGGGACAGAGGGCGGGGTTTGAACACAGGAAATGCAGCAACTAAATAAAGCAAGTGGGGATGAAGAGGGCAAGGGGACAGAGGTGCAGAGCGGAGACGAGCACACAGAGGAGGACATGGGACAGAGAGACTGATGACCAGCGCAGATGATAAAGCCAAGATGGAACTCTGTAAGTGTGTGTGTGTGTGTGTGTGTGTGTGTGTGTGTGTGTGTGAGAGAGAGAGAGCTTTATCTGGTGAGTAAAACTTTGAGGAACGTGTCTGTGCTTGACTTGTGCGTGTGTTTCTCTTCTGAAGTTCAGAGTGGTTGTAGGTGCTGATGGAGGATCTCTCCGGATGTTTCCTCCATGCGTCTCACTTCTCTCTTCTCTGACTCTCAATATTTTCTCACGCTGGTGATCAGATGTTTCTCCTCTCCTCTCTTCCTCCCTCTATCATCCTCACACTCATATCACTGAAGCTTTTCTGTGAATGTTATGTAACGTGCTTTACGGCTCAGTTTGGAGCTGCAGGAACAGAAATAGCTGAGTTTATGAACTAATGTACTGCTTTTTATTATGCATGATGTTTTGGGTTTTTTGTTTCATGGAAGTTGCACTGATTTATTTCCTCATTTGTGTTACTGATGCTGCATTTGTGTTGCCATTTCTCTCATTCACAGCCGTCCATCAGAGCTTTTCATCCTGCGTCTCTCCTCTCGTCTCCTCGTCTTCTCCCAATCCTTGTACCAGTGTCTGGTCTGGTTATGACGCTGGACGGGGTTTGGGAGGGGACAAGCGAGGACATGTGCATCACTTACAGAGACGGTTAAACTCAACAATCTTCCTATAAAAATGTCCTGTGTGTGTGTGTATTTTATATATATAATGTGATGGTTGTGAAAGAAAGCTTTGTAATCTGTACACTCTGTGTGAGTGTGTGTGTGTGTGTGTGTGTGTATGCTTTGTGTCCTGAGTGAATAAACTATTATTATTATTATTATTATTATTCAAATAAAAATAATTCCCTTACGATTTATAAAGAAGTGTTTACTGGTCATCTGGTTTTTGGACTCATGGTCATTCACATTAATCATAAACATCACGCTCACAACACTACTGCACTACAGGGACGTCAGAATAGTGTGCAGCACCGGTCACCATGGCAACACAGCATCATCCCTGGATAAATTCTGTTCCTTTACGGTTTGCACTTTCTCTGTAACATCAGAAGCTGCATTAAAAAAATCTGATGAACTTCCAGAGAGGCTGCTGAGAGGACAACACAGGAACTAACCTGTTTCATGAACATTAAAGGTAATTATAAATGGATAAAAAGTGTGGCGTGTCATTGTTTAATTTATTGTATTCAGGCAAATGGTTGTGGGATAAGAGGAATAAAACCCTCAGGGATGTGGTCTCATCTCATCTCATCATCGCTAGCTGCTTTATCCTGTTCTACAGGGTCGCAGGCGAGCTGGATCCTATCCCAGCTGACTACGGGCGAGAGGCGGGGTACACCCTGGACAAGTCGCCAGGTCATCACAGGGCTGACACATAGACACAGACAACCATTCACACTCACATTCACACCTACGCTCAATTTAGAGTCACCAGTTAACCTAACCTGCATGTCTTTGGACTGTGGGGGAAACCGGAGCACCCGGAGGAAACCCACGCGGACACGGGGAGAACATGCAAACTCCGCACAGAAAGGCCCTCGCCGGCCACGGGGCTCGAACCCGGACCTTCTTGCTGTGAGGCGACAGCACTAACCACTACACCACCGTGCCGCCTACCAGGGATGTGGTGTAATCAGAAATTATTATCCATACTGGACACTTTTTTGATGGAATAAAAACGTGTTCTATTCCCTTCTAGTGGGTTTCATTCATTTGGTTCGATAGCATGCAATATTGTTAGCATATCGCTTATCCTACGTGTATTATGTCACTCTACCCAATGGAGAATGAGCGTTGAATATGGGTTACGATATTGCATAGTTGTCAAACATGGCCGCCACGTTTGCTTCATTAAATACGGAAGATTTTGAAAGAGAAAGAAGCGTTGAACACCCGGAAGGAATGTATACTACTACTACTACTACTACTAATAATAATAATAATAATAATAATAATAGCCAGCTTTTTTCATGGTCTATCAGATATATTCCATTCACTCTTTGACTTATTCAATATCATGCTAGCTGAATGGAATATATCTGATAGACCACGAAAAAAAAAGCCAGCCAATATTATTTAAATAATCAACGGATCGAGTGGTAACAGTCCCACCGTTCCTGCTGTTGATGATTTTTCTCTAACAGCACATCCCCAAGCGTTTTACTCCTTAATTAGACAATACCCTTTGATTTTGGATGCGTTATAAAAGGTGATCATTTATAATTTATTTATCGAGTAATTGTAGAAACGGTCACATCTGGGATCAGAAACAGAGTAAACAGAATAATCCAGCTGGAGCTTCCTGTTGCTATTTATAGATTTAAAGGAACGTCCTGCGTGTATAATCTCATGATTACGGTAAGTCACAAACTTCGTGATTGTAGATAAATTTCTGTAGTAACTCTGAAGGGACGAATGTGGGCGCTTCATTTAAAGATTACTTTCCTTGTTATAGTCATCTTTATCGCGTTTAAGAGCAACATTTAACAAACAGCTCGACTTCCTTTCATCCAGCCTCTGACGTCACAGCGAGCTGCGCAGGAGTGGACTGCGCACTTCATGACGCGGGCTTGCCTTCATAGTTGGGCGGCGTTGCGTAGCAACCAGGGTCGCGTGCTCGTTTGGAATACTAGTTTGTCCGCGAGTATGTGAGCCGCTCAGTAACCAATGATAATGCAGCAGGGGCGGAGCTTCAGCCAGGATTCCAGCACACAGGAGCGGGCTGGAACAGACGCGCGAGACGAGACGTTTATTTACCGATAAGCTGAATTAACGTCGTCATTCCGGATGTCCCGCTGATCAGCGCGCGGGCAGGAAGGGGTTAACCGCGACTCAGAGCGCGTGCGCAGACTCCGGGTCTGTGGGGTTGAGCCGGGAAACTTGAGCGCGCGCTCTGCGTGATCTCCGGAAGCGGCGGCTCAGTGCGCAGCTGCTACGCACCGAAAGCGGCGGATCTGCGTCCTGTGAATGGGCCGGAGCGCGCAGAGCCCAATGGCCGCCTCGCTGTCGCGCTGACGCTGGAATCAGCACCGCAGGTATGGGCAGAAAAACAGCGTTTCTCTCAGTTCAACACATTCACTCTGTTTTAAACACACACACTGCGCTCCGGGCCGTCGGAAATATTTACAGAAATCACCCGGGACTCGATTACACAGGGGGAAAGTGTGGTGAAGTTTGTGAGGTGTCAGGAGCGCCCCCTGGAGTACAACTGCAGAAATAACACCACACATTTCACAAAATATACGACCATAAGGAGACGAACGAGATTCTCTCTCTCTCTCTCTCTCTCTCTCTCTTTCATAGATATAAATCATGGGGCGGCACGGTGGTGTAGTGGTTAGCGCTGTCGCCTCACAGCAAGAAGGTCCGGGTTCGAGCCCCATGGCCAGCGAGGGCCTTTCTGTGTGGAGTTTGCATGTTCTCCCCGTGTCCGCGTGGGTTTCCTCCGGGTGCTCCGGTTTCCCCCACAGTCCAAAGACATGCAGGTTAGGTTAACTGGTGACTCTAAATTGAGCGTAGGTGTGAATGTGAGTGTGAATGGTTGTCTGTGTCTATGTGTCAGCCCTGTGATGACCTGGCGACTTGTCCAGGGTGAACCCCGCCTTTCGCCCGTAGTCAGCTGGGATAGGCTCCAGCTTGCCTGCGACCCTGTAGAAGGATAAAGCGGCTAGAGATAATGAGATGAGATGAAAGTGTGGTGAAGTTTGTGAGGTGTCAGGAGCGCCCCCTGGAGTACAACTGCAGAAATAACACCACACATTTCACAAAATATACGACCATAAGGCTGCTGGGCCATAGAAGGTTCACGCTGCATGCTGCACGCTACACGCTACACGTTCACGTGAAGAACCGGACCCTGGGCCATTAAACTTCATGCTTGGATGTTCACGTGTTGCGTCTGTTCTACTTTGACCGAGTAACCAACAATATGGACTCTTCGGATGACAACGATTGCCTCATTCTGCTTTTACTGAGACAGAGGAAGAGAAAAAGGAACAGAATTTGGAGCCGAGAGCACTTCCTTCTGAGAGAAACCCGTGGTGAATTTCACCGAACATTCTATAATCTGCTTGACAATCCCGATGAAGAACTATTTTTCAATTATACCATTCAATTATATTTTTTCTGAAGTTTTCCCCTGAAAGCATAGAGTTATCTCCCTAGACCCGTTCTGATTGGCTGGCGCGGCGGTGACCGCATGCATTGACTGGAATTTCCATCTTCACGCCTAGAAAAAAGTGTGCATGTTCATTTCACGCTTCACGCGTGAAGTGTGCAGCGTGCAACGTGAACGCCGTTCTATGGCCCAGAGCAAGTCATGCTACGTTTGTCCACTTTTCTTTACACGCGTGTAGCGTGTAGTGTGCAGCATGCAGCGTGCAGCGTGAACCTTCTATGGCCCAGCTGCCTAAGGAGACGAACGAGATTCTCTCTCTCTCTCTCTCTCTCTCTCTTTCATAGATATAAATCATGGGGTGGCACGGTGGTGTAGTGGTTAGCGCTGTCGCCTCACAGCAAGAAGGTCCGGGTTCGAGCCCCGTGGCCGGCGAGGGCCTTTCTGTGTGGAGTTTGCATGTTCTCCCCGTGTCCGCGTGGGTTTCCTCCGGGTGCTCCGGTTTCCCCCACAGTCCAAAGACATGCAGGTTAGGTTAACTGGTGACTCTAAATTGAGCGTAGGTGTGAATGTGAGTGTGAATGGTTGTCTGTGTCTATGTGTCAGCCCTGTGATGACCTGGCGACTTGTCCAGGGTGAACCCCGCCTTTCGCCCGTAGTCGGCTGGGATAGGATCCAGCTCGCCTGCGACCCTGTAGAAGGATAAAGCGGCTACAGATAATGAGATGAGATTATGAATTCTTTGCATTATTGTTGTTGTTGTTGTTTTAAATTGCTGTGGTATGAGAGAAGTGAAACACTGTGTGCTTTTAAAGGAAAATAATCAACTTTAGGGGACCGAAATATAAAATCTGAAACTAAAGGTAAGTAAATTATTTACATTTTATTTCCGTCTCTACTCGACACACAGGCAGGCAGTTCTAAAGCTGGACTGACTTTCAGATTTCTCAAGTGTAGGTCATAAAAAGAATTTTCCCGACACCCAGTTATTTTTGTTTAGTGACCGAAAGCTACTGAATTCAAATCACAGACTTCCAATTTTATTAGTTTTTTTTAAATAGAATAATTAAGTAATTGAGAGCCACATGGCCCTAAATTCTCCGATATTTTTTCCTGCTTCACCATGACCCAATTCAAGATACTACGTCATGCATCACATGGTGGGTTTTCCCCGTTCACGCAAGGCATTGTGGGATACAAATTTGAAACAGGAGAGAAAAATGGAGGGCGTGAGTGTGCGAATGAAATGTGAAAGAGCGACTACAGTAATGGAAAGAAAGCAAGAAGAAAAGACATTATGTTCTATACGAAGGAAAGGAAACGCAGGACCAAACTAATAAATATGGGCGCTCAGCGAGCACCTCGGTGTGATCAGCTGTTCGTTTAGCGACAGAATGATGGAACTGTCAGTGCACGCTCAAAGGGAAACCTGTAGATGGCAGTAATGCAACACTGTGGATGCCAGCTGCCGTAAAACCCAAAAGAAGAAGAAGGTAAACCTGCGCATGCGCACACGGACTTCCTCTGTCTGCTTGACTGCGCCAAGCGAGCGATTCCATGCACATTATTTGCTTTAATCCCCTCAAATTAAATAACTTCCCAGCCACAGAATGGCCTGATATTTTGTGAGATATTACAGAAATAAACAGATATCACAATCATCACATTTCAGACGGAACTCAATTTCACCGATTTTATGAAATCGAAAGGCCGTACAGCTTTTAAGGTTGTTCATCTGAGGGAACTCTTAAGGGTTCTGTGTTGAACTTCACAACAAAGTCAGAAGTTAAGAACCCTATTCATTAAAAGGAAACTTTAAAGAACCCATGTTTTTCAAGTGTGGGTTAAAGGCCATCGGCAACGGTTGGAGGTGAAACGTAGAACATCAACTTTATTGTCTAGAAGAACGACCCAAAAGTGAATTCAATCTTCCTGGTGTCTAATTTGCACCCTAAAATTGAATAAAATGGTTAAAATATACTGTTTTGCCCAATTTCCAAACATCTCACTTATGCGCACTTTCACCGCCAGGGGACCGTCGCCGTGACGTCATTTAAGCCAAACAGACCGGGAGCAGCTCTGTGTTTACCTGCGAACCGAACACACGTGTACGGACTTTGGTCGTGAGAGGTTGTGTAAAATGTCTGAAAGCGATTTTGAAGTAGGAACTCTCCACATTAAATATCGAGAAGTGAAACCGTATGTGTATGACCCTATGGCCGTTGCGAAGCAATCAGTGAATGTGGATCACTGGTTTGACCGTGCGCTCCGCCTCTTCTCCTTTTCTGGAAAAAGCCAATCCTCTCACTCCGCCTCTTCTCCTCTTCTGGAAAAAGCCAACCCACTCGCTCCGCCTCTTCTCCTCTCTCGGTAAAAGGTAAAAGCTTCTTCCTGAACCGGTCCCGTTGTTACAGTTCACTGCGCAACAATAAGGCATGGGGGGTTTCTTTGGAAATTCCTGAACGCACATCTGCACTCAAGCCAAACGGCAATGTAAGTAAACGGAAGTGGACTCAACTCAAGCGGTTTGTTTGTTTTAAATGACGTCACGCGCCGAGTGGTCACAAAAATCGCCGAACAGAAATTCACCGCGATCCGCACTAACTTATTTTAATTATTACTTATTAACAATACTTCTTGGGACCAGAAGAAAATTACAGAGGGTTTTTTAACATAAAGTTTCAAATGTGCATAAAATTAAAAGCGTTGCCTATGAGCTTTAATGGAGTAAGAGTGTGGTACAAACTCGAAATTACCGCTCATTAATTTAGTTATTAATATCTACAATGCGTTCCCTCATGAGGGTTTGAGAGAAACTCACTATCTCCTCTTTTGTTTTGTTGTATATAGACATTAAATCCATTTTTTAGATGGTTTTTTTTTGTGTGTTTTTGCACATTCGAGCTGAATGTTAATGCCACCACTCAGCAAGTGAGGTTTTCTGCCACTCAGTAGCCATAGTGACATCACGTGCATACCCTTTAACAAGGGATGATGTGATTGGTTACACAGATACTGTAAATATTGTAAATGCTGATAATGCAACGCATTTTAGAATATTCTCCAGCTTCAGCTGCTAAAACAGTTGGAAACTCTAATGCTTCAATCTCCTGACACGCTGCACTATCAGAACAATAAAAATAGACTAATGTCCTCAGCTAAACTCACTAGTGTTGTGTCTCAGATCTCATACTTGTGTGCTGTTCTAGAGAGTTACTCAGCACTAACACTAACGGGGTTTCCTGTTGCAGTTCGTGTTTAAAATCCTCTCATGTTGCTTTCAAACCTACAGAAACTAGATAGAACTCGACGCCAAGGTGTCGATGGGGACGCCTCCGCCCAGTAGACTACACGCCTTATTAAGTTGTGATTTGGGGATGGACATTTGACCTCATAGTAATCTTGACCTGGTGAAATTACTTGTATCAGCCTTGGAGATATTGTGTTCACAAGGTTTTTGGACAGACATTTGACCTCACAGTGACGTTGACCTTAGACCTTTTGATCTCAAAATCTAATCAGTTCATGTTTGTCCCAAAGCACACAAATGGTGAAAGTTTGGTGAAATTCCTTTCATTCGCCTTTGAGATATCGTGTTCACAAGGTTTTGGGACGCACGCATGGACAGACGGACAACCCGAAAACATAATGCCTCCTGCACCTTACGGTGGCGGAGGCATAAAAACACCGTATTGTGTCAAAGACTTCTGGATTTTCTAGAGTAGTAAACACTTTTGAATGTAAAGTCAGAGTTTTTGATTTGAGACACAGCTCATGACGGGAATCACAATGACAGCCAGGGATCGAAACGGGCGGTCGCCCACTCGCCAATGCGAGTTGGAAAGGGTACGGGCGACTAGTGACAACATGTACTCGACCGAGTGGGCGACTGGCTCGCCACGCTATATATATCAAACTACTCACTGCCTCGATGGTTTCTATCAACGATTCTCGCCCATTTTAAGCAGAACTTGGTCTATTTTACCGTTTTTTATGATAATTTCAATAGATTTTGTGAGACATTTATCAAGTTGGCATAGACCCAGGCGCTGCCATATTGTTTACGTGCGCAGTATACACCGCTACATGCAGCATGGCTGCACGAAGTTTCGTTTCTTCCTGTTCATTTTCGTTGCTGCCCGTGAAGACAAATGTAACTTGAACCGCTATTGGTCAGATAGATTAGACCCCCGCGAAGTTTAAAAGTCCTTGGCTTGACATTTCTGACAGCTATCAAAACAAACGGATATCGCTCAACAAGTATGATGAGCCAGAGCAGCCTGCAGGTGAGGAGAGGGAGTATGTGGCAGGAGACGTAGAGCCCCAGGAGAGACAGAATGAGGAGGTGGAAGATGAAGATGACGAGGAGGCGCAGCATGATGTGGTGTATGACCCAGTAGATGATGATGATGATCTGGATGAGGGTTTCGAAGATTGTGATGATGATGAGATGACTGAGGAAGAAGTTTATAGACAGTTGAAATTGATCACTCGTGTATAATATGGTTGTATTATATGAATAAATATATAAAATCGGCTTGAAATTTGTAATTATGAATACGGACCAGTGCTACTCCATTCGGACCAGTACTTCTGAGAAGCACTGGTCCAAATGGACCAGTGCTCCCAAATTCCCGTTTTGATCCCTGACAGCGGAAGTTTGAAAGAGAGACACTGAGCTCCTCGGTGTATTTAACATCACTGTTCATTAAATCACGAAACATAGTTCAGCGTGGACAGGGACGTTCTGGCTCGGACATATTGTCGAGTGAACATCAGGGGAAATCCACACCAACTCACCTCAGACCTCCTGCGTTCCATCACGAACCAGAGTGAGTTACAGTAATGACCAACCCTGGTTCACAGATCAGCTCCGACAGCTAAAGGTGTAAAAGGAAGAAGTGTTCAGAAGTGGGGACAGGAGCAGGTTTAAAGAGTCGAGGAACAGGTTTAGCAAGGCGGTGAGAGAAGCTAAACGACTGGACTGAGGCCCTGTCCACACGGCAACGGATTCAGGTGACTCCGATACAATTGCTTATCGTTTAGGCCTGGCGTCCACACGGCACCGGCGTTTTGGGTGCCCAAAACACAATCTTTTTGAGAACGGGTTCCAGAGTGGAAAGATCTGGCAACGTTGCCGTTGTGAAGTCGTCTGGATGAGTAGAACGGATTTGTTTACAATGACGTCACAACCACATGACTGTCGGTGCTTCACGCCGGGTAGAAGTGTAACGAACTCGATGCGAGTTGTCAACAAATCCTATAACTTGGTTCATGAAACGCGCTTACAAAATATTTTCACTGTGAATATTTATTGTGTAATGGTGCAAAGTGAGAGAGAGAGACTCTGCCCTTAGGGCAGAGTCAATCCCGCCAGCAAAAATAGGGAAAAAAAGGAGCGATCTCACCTCTTCAGATGATGGTTTAAGTCCTACAGTACATTCCTCAAAAAGGGCGTAGAAGAGCAAATTAATCCATCAACGTGTAGCATTCAACTTATTCCGGACCATTAAAGACGCCGCCTTCCGCGTAGAATCATACGTCATCCTTGCCGCCATATTGGATAGGTCAAAGCGGAGAATAAAGATTAGCTGCGTTTAACTGTACCAACAGGTTTGCTGTCCAAACGAGATCACATGGGATTACCTTTCACAGGTGAGACTGGAAAAATACTTTTCATTGTATTTGGTCATTATAATGTAATTTTATGAACAGATTTTCCTGACTTTGTGGCTAATATGAAGTCTCGCGCATAATAGTTTATGCGCATGCGTCCTTACTTCTATTGTTCTGGTGTCTCCGAAGGGACCGTCTTACAGCGCCCCTAGAGGTCTGGCATGTGTATTGCATCGTTTTCAGCAAGCGTTGCGTTGCCATATGGACCTGATATTTCACTGATCGTTGCCCATTTGGACGCGATATATTTTTAAATAACCTCTCGTTGCCGTTGTCGTGTGGATGTAGCCTGAGAAACTCCAACACCAGTTCTCAGCCAACGACTCAGCGTCTGTCTGGAAAGGAAGGGCTCAGACAGATCACTAACTACAAATCTTCAGCTCCCCCTCGTTAATAACTTACACCTGGCCAACCAACTGAAGGAGTTCCATTGCCACTTTGAAAGACAATGGGACTGTCCTGATATCATCCTCCGTGAATCCACACACCAGCTCCTGACCACCTCCCCCACCTCTACTGCTGCTGGGGCCTCTCTACAACCTCTCACCCTGGAGGCCCCCCCACCACAGCCGCAACGCTCTCCATTCTGGAGAGGGACGTCAACAAGCTCTTTAAGAAGCTGAACCCCTGCAAAGCAGCAGGTCCCGACTCTGTCTCACCATTTATCCTGAAGCACTGTGCTGATCAGCTGTCTCTGGTGTTCAGACATCCACACCTCACTGGAGACATGCCATGCGCCAGCCTGCTTCAAGGCCTCCACCATTATCCCCGCCCCCAAAAAGCCAAGGATCACAGGACTTAATGATGACCGACCCATCGCCCTGACTTCTGTAGTAATTAAACCACTTGAGCGCCTTGTGCAGTCTCATCTCCTATACATCAACAGATCTGCAGACGATGTTGACGACAAGGCTCTTCATTTCCTCCTCCAGCACCTGGATTCCTCAGGAACCTATGCTAGGATCCTGTTTGTGGATTTCAGTTCCACCTTCAACACCATCATCCCGGCTCTTCCGCAGGACGAGCTCTCCCAGCTCAGTGTGCCTGACTCCACCTGCAGGTGTGTTACGCTACAGAAATAAACCAAGACAAAAAACAGCAATCTGGTTTTTTTGTTAACGACAACTGTAATTGTATTAACAATATGTACAATACAGACTTAGAAGACAGCAGACTATGGTAACAATAAGGTTAAATCAATAGCCGGACAGCCCGTCACGAAATTGTGTCCATGAAACCGGTACAGCGTTCAACAAACAGCTTGAAGCGGCCCAGTATAAACAACACAAAGTTCAAATCCAACGCTGGCTCACTTGTCCACGGAAAACCACAGAACGAAGTCCGTGTAGAGACACAAAAATTCCACACTGGGAATTATAAACACAAAGTGAACAGTTCTCCAGCCGAACAAAAACCTCCAAGGGTAGTCAAATGGATCCGTTAAAAAAAAAACAACAAACAAAACCCAACTGTGAAATCACCAAGATGCAGTTGATCTGCATAGAATGCCGTAACGAGAGCGTACCGACAGTGGTGAACTGTCCTGTCTCCTGATAAACACTGTGAAGAGCTCCATATAAAACTCTGTGCAAAAACCCCTCCTCCAGAGCTGCACCGATGCCTCTTATATATATTTCAGTCTTGGTTCTAGAACGTGCACGATTTCTCACAGTCTGTGTTTACTTCCATACTGAACTAGATTGTTCCAGAAAAGACCACTTTTGACATAAACAGGAAGTTGACCTCAGTCAAACACTATTGAAATAAAGCTTTCTAGAACCATCTAATACACACAAAAACCTAGGTCAAGTGGTCATTTGACAAAAAGTTTGGGAACCACTGCTCTAGAACCTGCCAAGGGTTTGGGGAATACCACATGCTCTAGAGCCTGTCAGGGGTTTGAGGAACACCACATGCTCTAGAGCCTGTCAGGGGTTTGGGGAACACCACGTGCTCTAGAGCCTGTCAGGGGTTTGGGGAACACCATGTGCTCTAGAGCCTGTCAGGGGTTTGGGGAACACCACATGCTCTAGAGCCTGTCAGGAGTTTGGGGAACACCACGTGCTCTAGAGCCTGTCGGGGGTTTGGGGAACACCATGTGCTCTAGAGCCTGTCGGGGGTTTGGGGAACACCATGTGCTCTAGAGCCTGTCGGGGGTTCATCATATATCTAAACACTTCTTGTTCCTGAAATGTAAACATCTGCAGGAATCCTGATTTGTTGGACGAATCCTAATTAAAATTTACGTCATGATCATGAAAGTGGCCGAGTTCTTTATCACTGCTGATGGTTTTATTATCACATTAAACTTTATATGACATTAAATCAGTTTTAATGGTGAATATTAAAGAAAGTGGGAACGCTGCTCTAGCAACGGGAAACCACTCCTGTAATTCATCCTGAGGAACTCGGACTTGCCATCAGGCAGAACACTGAAGAAGATGAAGAACCCTGCTGTGTCGTCTTTTAATAAATCAGAAGATGAGAACAGGCTGAGCAGCGTGACGTCCTCGAGCTGCTCACCTGGTTTAGAACTTGTTTGTTGATTTACAGGGTTCTTGAAGGTGTTCTCTCTCTCACACACACACACACACACACACACACACACACACACACACACACACAGAGGACCAGAGAGTGAGGACATGGACCTCGGCAGATGGATGATAATGCGTGTGTGTTGGGGGATGTTTGAGTGCGGAGTTTGCGCGTGTGTAGAAATGCTGGAATGTGAACAAGGCGGAACTTCCACATGTGATTCAGCACCTGTGACGTGAGTCGAGTGTAAAGATCAGTGCTTTTACTTTCACTTCCACCTCACTCTCACTCTGAGGATTAATAGCTCATCAGTGTGAGGGCATCGGCTTATAATCAGATCATCAGCCGCATGCAAAGGTTTGCACACCCATAGGACAAAATGAACAATACGAATAAATTAATTTTAACTTAAAAGGACATTTAGCGAATATTAATCATACACATGTCTGATCTGTCAACTGACTCAAAAGGGATAGTGAGTGAGAGAGTGACTAATAATGGTATAATAACAAGTTAATAATGGTCCAAAAGCAGCTTTCCAGTCACGTTTTTCTCACTTTTAGGCAAATGTGTAGAGACAGGAAATGAGCGGGAGAGAGAGACGGGGAGGAATCGGGAAATGACCTCGGGTCGGAATCGAACCCGGGTCCCCGGATTCATGGTATGGCGCCTTATCCACCTGAGCCACGATGCCCCCATCCCGATGGATCATCACCTTAATCGTGGTGGGGTGGTTTGCGTGTCCCAATGACCTTTAGAGCTATGTCGGCGGGAGCCTCTGTGCCCCTGGTAGGGTCACCCATGCCGAACAGGTCGAAAGGTAGGGACCAGATGAAGAATGATCCACTGGTCCTCCAAGGTGGAGGTTGAGCTTGGGGCTGATAACCCAATCTCGTAAAAAAAAAAAGAGTATTACAGAAACCAGAAGCAATTCATTTGATAACGATGGGAACACCACGACCGTACCTCGCCGAAGATGCTTGATGACGCTCGGGAGTCAAACCCGAAAGGAAGCACCCGGGCTGACAGGGTCATTGGTGCACCCTAAAACCATTTTGAAGATAGGAAATTGGAATGTACACACGTTGTATAGAACAGGAAATCTTGCACAAGCGGCAAGAGAGATGAACAGGAGAGGGATATCCATTATGGGTACAAGTCACACTGGACAGGCCAGGGAAAAATTCAACTTGCGGATGGAGAGACCATAATATACTCTGGTAGAGAGGATGGTATACACAGAGCAGGGGTAGGTATACTGATGTCACAGGAAGCAGCAGGGACTCTTATAGAATGGACACCAATCAGCGAGAGGATAATTCTAGCTCGTTTTCACTCAAGGTACATCAAACTAACGGTAATACATGTTTATGCGCCAACCGAGGATGCAGATGAAGAGACCAAAGATGAGTTCTATGCAAGACTGCAAGAGGTACGAGATAAGAGAAACAAACACGATATGCTGGTTATTACTGGAGACATGAACGCAAAGGTGGGGGAGGAGAACAAGAACTATGAGCGAGTGATGGGAAAGCATGGGCTAGGAGTAAGAAATGGAAACGGCGTAAGGCTTTGCGATATGTGTGACATGAACGAACTAGTCATAACAGGAACACTATTTCCACATAAAACTATCCACAAAGCGACATGGATTTCACCAAACGGACGGACCAGGAATCAGATCGATCATGTTTTGATCAACAAGTGGTTCAGGAATTCAGTAAAAGACACAAAGGTTTACAGGTCTGCAAATTTGGGGAGTGATCACTATCTTGTTTGTGCAGCTATCAGGCTTAAGCTTAAAGGATATGGGACATGAAACATAAAAGCACGCTATATCAGTTTCTTTCCATTAAAAATATGAATTAATTGCATTAACAAATACAAAATCATCTATTAAATTCAGCAAAATCGTTATATTCGTGATGATTATATGGAATTTCTGCTCGACTTCCGATATGCATTTTTTGCAACCGGAAGAGCCGCTGTCACATGATCATACGTCACAAAAACTTTCGGGCACAGCACAAGCGGGTAGATGAATGGAGAAGTGGATGACAAGAAAATTGTTTTTATAGTCTTTAAAGTACATTGGACATCATACATTGGACATCATGGTGTATTGTGCTGCTTATGGCTGCAATAATTCCAATGGGAAATGCCCTGGAGTAAGTTTTTTTGCATTCTCCAAGGACCCGAAGCTGAGGAAAGTGTGGGCTCACCTGCGCATGCGCAGTAGGCTTCGTGCATGCGCAGTAGGCTTGGTAGGATAACTTTACAGAACACCTGTTGAAAAAAACTTTGCACCTACTGTTTCCCACAAACTGTATTCGGACCATTTCACTGAGGATTCTTTCAACATTAATACTCAGGTACTGAGCGATATTAATTCATGAAACAGGAAGCATAAGGATGAGAAAAAAAAAACAGTTCAAATCGGGAAGCCGCGCACACCTGCGCCAGGCTGCACAAATGCGCGCAGCTTCCCGACCCAAACCGCCTCTCTCTCATCCTTACACTTCATGCCTCATGCTCCATGAACCAACATCGCTTTTTTTTTTTTTTTATCGGATCTGCACGATTCAGCCGTGAAAAAGGCGGCATCCGCCGAAAGGCGCGCTGTTTGCATCCCTGCACGGAGGCCAGGGGACAGGGCAGGAATATTTTTGTTGATATGAGTGATCCGGTGCGATTTCGCGACCCCCCTGTTGAAGACCTCTGCGCTAAGCGACTGAAAGCCGAGGTAAGGATTAGTATTATAATTTTGGGTGTCTCAATTATTGATTTATCATAATTCTGACTCGTTTCGCCATTTTGAATGTTTTCATCTCGGACTCTGGAAGCATTGCATCTCAATCAATCTCGAAAAATATCAGCAAAAAAAAAAATAGCTTGCAACGGACTTTAGCTAGATCTATGATGAACTTTCAATGTATGATACAAAAATAATACTTCTTTCAACAGATCATTGGCCTTTGAGCAGAATTGTTTTTAACTTACCAGGAAGTGTTATGGAGCCGACCGCTTTCAGTTTCATGGGGATTGAATGAACTCTCACTCTCAGAATCATCTGACCCGTCAGAGTAAAGACAAGATCCATGTTCATGTGAATTTCCAGCTATCGGTTCGAATTGATCGGGTCTAACTTCACGTCTCTGTGAAACATCGGGAATATCACTGTCGATGGTGTCCATTTCGGTAACCTGTTTACATTAGATTCCCAAGCGCTGGCTCCTTGGAAAGTTTTTGTGACGTCACGGGTCACGTGACCACCTAGCTCATTAACGAATCCTTGTTTTACGCTGATGTATAGAAAAACTTGAATAATGTGGTGATTTTCACATTTTTGACGCCCTGCAGTGATTTAGATGGCATTTCTTATGTCCTTTATACATAATTATGCCCAGGTAAAAATCCATGTCCCATATCCTTTAAGAGACCTCCAAGGCAACAGAAATCAAGGAGAGTCAAATACAACATGTCAAAGTTGGGAAACGAAGATACCATGAAAGAATTCAAGGTTACCCTAAGGAATAGGTACCAGGTCCTACAGGAAAGTGACGATTTAGAAGAAGATCAAAATGAAGTAGAAAAAGACTTTGAGGTCATGAGAAAAGCATATACCGAAACAGCAGATACTATTTTAGGTAAGCCAAAGAAGAGGAAAAAACCCTGGATTAGCAAAGAGTCATGACAGCTAGTAGATCAACGGGATGCCATCAATAAGAAGATCTTAAGCACTCAGTCAGAAAGATTGAAGAATCAACTAAGAGCGAAATATGCTGAGAAGAATAAGGAAGTGAAAAGAAGCATCAAGTCCGATAAAAGTAAGTGGCTAAACAACATTGCTAGCCAAGCTGAAGAGGCTGCAAGAAGTCAACACATGAAAACACTGTACGAGTTAACAAAGACACTTAGTAATAGTAGTCAGAGTCATCAAAGCACTGCAGTGATGGACAAGAATGGAAACCTCAGCAATAAAAAGGATATACAAGATCGATGGACGGAACACTTCAAAGAGGTCCTGAATAGAGAACCACCACAGAACCCAATTACCACTGTAGGTTGAATTGGGATTAATTAAATTATAAATTATGTAATAATTGATAATTAAATTAATCAATTTATAAATAAAGATCAGTCTCATAAAATCTTAAATTATTAATCTTAATACTCACCGTGAATGGTTACATTCAAGATTAATGGTAGCTCTGTATTAGATGGGAAACCCAGTTGTATACAAAAGCTAAATTCTGAAGGAAAAAGGAGTTCTAAATAGTTGACCTTGTGAATAAACAACAGGAACAAGTAAAATGCAATTCAATTTTATTAGCTTTTATTTGTCTACTACTCACTAATAATAATAATCTCAAAATACATTCAATGTCGGCAAAGGTAATAACAAGACAAAACAATGGAACAATTACACCTGGACTATAAAGTTGAGGGAAAGAGAGAGAGAGAAAGAGATAGAAGAGAATCCCTTGTGTGTGCGTGTGTGTGGAGGTGTGTGTGTGTGTGTGTGTGTGTGTGTGTGTGACCTAGCTTGTCGTTAGCTAAAACAAAGGAATGTTAGCTAAAACAAAGGAATGTTAGCTAAATAGAACAAAGGATTAGCTCTGTGGCTAATGTGTGCTTTGTGTAGGTATCTGTGGGCAGATGCTAATGACTAGCCACTTTGGCAATGCTTAAACAAAATGGCGGTCAGTGCCTAGGTGTCGTATCACAGGTAACTCAATGAGGGAGGTAACAAAATGGCGTCGGGAAATATGGCGCCGGCAGGCCTAGTCGAGAACACAAGCCTACGAGCTAGCGTATCACCCTGAGGTAGCTAGCAATAAGTTGCTAAGGAGAATCTGACCACGCTACAGCTGGATCCAAACACTGCACTTAACAACAATTTCCAACAGACTATCTAGGCAAAGAACTCAACGCGAGAGAGAGAGAGAGAGAGAGTAAGAGAGTGAGAGAGTGTGTATATGTGTTGGATGGAGAGAACTAGGCCTTGTAGCGGTCTAGCCTCGGAGCTTAAAATAACAAACTTGTCGCTGCGCTGCTAATCAGATAGGGAAGCTAGCAATGGAGTTAAGGAAAGATATCATGCAAGATACCCTGTCTAACAAGTTCAAAGAAAAAAAAAAAACAGAACCAAAACAAACAATAAAAACAAACAAACACCTTCCGTGTCTGAGCGGGTATGCTAAATAGCTCAAAGCTTAAACATGACCCTAACAACCATCTGAATAAGCTACAAATTAAAAATTTGCCCAAGTGCCTACTCAATGCGATGGAAGTTCTTTCTCCGATGTCCGCGCTGAGGGTCGCAGTCCGAGGAGAGGAGGTTAGCGGCGCGTTGCGTCCAACCGCGGCTAACGAAGCAGGGAGATGAAGGCCTAGCTGGCCCACGGTGCTTCAGGAGAAACCTCCGGTGATGCGTCGACGAGAAAAAGGCTGAGAGGAGCGAAGCTGTCCGCAAATGCCTCTTAGCGTGGAAAACTACTTAACTGTAGTTAAACTTTGCAAAGGTTTAGAATCAAAACCACTATATCGCTGAAACTTAGCGGGTCGTTCAAAAGTTCGGCCGAAACTAATTTGAACAGGCTGTTCTCAGACAATAGCGGTTAGTCTCAACACTGTAGGCGAGCGTGCCTACAGTCCGTCCGACCACTCCAGTAGTCAGAACATGAGAGAGCGAATCGAGGCGCTCTCGATACAGTTAAAGCAGTTCCACTTTACGTCACATCCGGGTGGAGCGCGCAAGGAATTGTGGGATCGTTATAGGGGGCGCTGGCGAGTTACCAACATTCCCCCCTTGGCCATAGGCGCTGAAAGGAGTGATACCCTATGGGCACATGGTGTTTAGTCTGCGGCCCACGGTCCCTAGTAATCCACAATGAGGTAGTTCCACAATGAGGTAGTTCCAAGGGTCCTTTCTGTGAAAAGTCTTTCAGACACAGTTCAACAGTTCAATTCATTTCATACAGTCCATAAGATGCATAGGCACTTGGGCATGAAAGCATAGGCACTTGGACATGAAAACAATTACACTATGGCTACTTAACTACCTTCTACATACAATATTTCACACAGCAAACAAAAATAATCAAAACTCCATAAAGGAAAATGGAAAAGAGGGGTTAGTTAGCGTGTTAGCAAGCCTACCCTTCAAGAAAGTTAGTGGAGGCCTTAGGCCTGATGGAGAATCGGACAATGCCACGATCTAATTTCTCAGGTGCGTAGATCGTTTTGTCCAGTTTGCGGTGTAGTGTCAGTATGTACCTGTGTAGAGTGATGGCTATGAAGACTGTGATAACCCAACCGCTAGCTAGAAATCCCAGCGCAATTCGGCTTATTAAAGATCCTTGATCGGACGAAGGGTTTGCGCGGTTATTCAAGAAAGTGGTAGCGATGCCAGTGGGCTTAAGATCGAATTGCACGGTTTTGGTCCCTTCCAGCAGTAGTTGTGCTTGGAGGGTGGAGTTTATCTCAAGTTCGTGACCTGGGAAGGCATCGGGCATTTCTATCTCGGTCTCATACTGGTCAGCGCTAAGGTGATGGAGGGTGATGTCACCCACGTGAACAGTGGCTCCTAGTGGGACACTTAGGAGAGAGGTTTCGTTAGGGATCTTCATTCTAGTGGCAGTGTTATGTTGATCATATGATACCAGAATCTCAGTTTGGGGAGTGTTGATTAGCCACCGATTACCAGCTCTTTCTACTCTAGTTCCTATTCCTTCATCTTTAATAGACAATTTGCCTGCACACTTCTGATCGGGGACTTTTGTCAATCCACAGAGACGGTCTGTGGTGTCTCGGATAAAGGGATTGCTGGGGCAGACCCAGTGGATATCTTTGGTAGAGGTGCACATGTCTAGGTTAGGGACGAGGTAGATAGAGGGGTTGTCATCGTGATAGGCTATGGTGGGAGGTGTCTGCAAACGTACGTGTACGTCGTTGTTCCAGAAACCTACATTAAGGACAGATTTGATTCTGTATATGTTTTGCCGTTCAATAACGGGGAGATTGAGGATGAAGCCTATTTCTAGGTTTTGAGGGTTCACAAAAATGGGGATAGCACTGCCAAGACTATAAGCCAGATGAATCTGTGATGAGTAAACGTTAGTCGTGGTAGTAGATCGGAGTATGCTGTCAACCATGCTGAGGGGTATCAAATATGGTGGGATTTTACCTCCACTCAGGGTGCTGAGAGAGCTACTTACTTCTCTCATCAGGTCCTGCATTAGGTCTCGGATTACTCGGACGTACTTGACTTCGCTTCTCATGATTGCTGCTAGCCTGTCTACGGCATGTACTGTGTTCTTGATTAATGTAGAATGCATGTTAACGGTTAGTATGGTTCCCTGCAGGGTTTTGCCTAGGCCCTGCAGCTCCTCCTGTTGAGTTAGTAGTCTACCCTGGATTTCTGGCATTTCTTCCTTAAGAATGTTCATTTCTCGTTTGACCGCGGTCAGGCTAACGGTGTTAACGGCAGACAGGCCCATTGAGAACAGAGAGCCAATGGCGGATGCAGCAGTAAGTAGTCCTCCGAGGAACCGTTTAGGGCGTGTTTTGCCGCTGAGTTCCTCCTCAGTGACTATGAACTTCTGTAACTGTTCGAGCATGTGAACTGTGGTACGCTTGGCGTGTTCGATGTTGGACCCAATCTCGGAGTCAGGCCCGGTTTCGAGGTTTGTTTGTGTGGGCGATCTAAAATGCTTACGGTACACGTCCCAAGGATCGAGGCGGGTGTACACGCGCTGGGTATGGACGCGGCAATTGGTGAGGAGCAGTCCTGGGGCATCTTGGAGAACAATGCCACTCGGCGGACCTGGTTCCACTATGTTACCGGCCAATGTGGTCTGCAGGACTAGGAAGATGCCGAGGATCCAGAGAGGGGCCATTCTGCAACATACAGGAGTTTGTTATTCCGATTTGAGTGGTAACAAGGGTGGTTACTTATAGATGCACGCTTATGGATTGAGAGGCATGCAACTAAGTTGGGGAGGCTATAACTTATTGTTTGTCCACCCCCCTATGGAGTGTGGACTGCTCAAAGAGCTTTATTTGGTTGCTATGGACCCATCTATACGAAGGCGCCTGGCTGGGCTTCGAAGTTTTGATGCGGTAGGCGACGGGGGACAGTTTGCCGACGATTTCGAAAGGGCCGGACCAACGGGGTAAGAATTTTCTGGCTACTCCTACCGGTTTGGTGAAATTGAAGTATAGGACTCTGTCGCCTACTTCGTACTCACGGTGTGTCGCCTTTCTGTCGTAGTAAGCTTTCTGTCCTTTCGCACTCTTTTCAAGGTGTTCCTGGGCCCACGCAAATGTGGCCTGCAAGTGGCGTTGCAAGTCGGTGACGTACTGGTGTGCGGTGTACGCAGTGGCAACGCTTAAGTCCTCTGGTCGGTAGAGGAGGTGTAAGGGAAGAACCATTTCACGGCCAGTCATCATTTCGAACGGGGTGACTCCGGTGGTGCGGTGAGGAGTGGACCGAATGGCCATCAGCACCAGAGGGAGTTTGATGTCCCAATCTTTGCCATGGTGGCTAACATACTTGCGAAGCATGCTCACGATGGTTTGGTTGGCACGTTCGACCTGACCGGAAGACTGAGGATGATACGCGATGTGGAATTTTGCCTCGACTCCGAGCATCTCCCACAACACTCTCATGACCTCTGCAGTGAAATGAGTACCTCGGTCGGAATCAATGGATAGGGGCAAGCCCCAACGGCTGAACACATGGTTCATAAGAAGGAGAGCGGTGGTCTCTGCGGTTTCGTTTGGGGCGGGCAAGCATTCCACCCACTTCGTGAACGCGCAAGTGACGGTCAGGAGGTACTTATTACCTCGAGCCGATTTCGGCACCGGTCCGACCCAGTCTATCTGGAGATTAGACCAGGGGAATGAGATGCCTTTGCTTTGCAGTGGGGCGCGGTTCAACGGTTGGGCTGGTCGGAATTGGCAGCAAATCAAGCACCCTTTAACATACTCGGTAACATCCTGAATCATGAAGGGCCAATAGACAATCTGTTGGAGTGTCTGGTAGGTCACCTGAGCGTTCCTATGGCCCCCACACGGGCTGTCGTGAGCGTACTGCAACATGACCCCCCTATGATCTGTGGGCACGACCCACCGGGGAGGTCCCTGGTTGCGTGGTGTGTACACCAGGAGTCCTTTCTCGAGTTTTAAGCCGTTTTTGAGATTGTGAAGGTGATTTAAGTCTCGGGACTGTTGCAACTCTTGTGGGGAAATTGGGGACGCCACGGGGTCCGCAAGGAACTTACGGATCTGGTGGATCACGGGATCCCTTTCCTGCATAGACACCAGGTCGGCATCCTGGGGCAGTCGGCCGAGTTGCACTGTTCCTGCTTGGGGTACTGCGTCAGTTTGACCTGCTCTAGCCTGTCGGCGAGTAATCGCGGTTACGTCATGGCGTGGCGTCTCGGGAAGCCATGACGGCTGGAATTCCCAAAGGGGGCCGTCTACGGCTCCCGCTTTGGCGAGGCCATCTGCCTCATCGTTACCGACTTTGTCAGGTCCTGGGACTTGAGAATGTCCCTTCACCTTCTTCCAATAGACGCACATTCCCTGTTCGGTTACGAGTCGATCGCATGCTAGGAAGAGTTCGGAGTGTTTCACTTCCTTGCCCCTTGCGTTTTTCATGTCCTGCACCTTCCACGAGGGAAAGTGTGAGACGAAGCTATGCCTGGCATAATTTGAATCAGAGCAGAGGACTAACCGCTTGATGTTCTCACGGGCAGCTTGTTGCAGGACGATGAGCACGGCTGCTACCTCCGCATATTGGCTAGTCTTAGCCCCGAGTCGATGTTGGTATTTCCCTTGTATAGGGCCGTTCGCCCATACGATACCGACACCGGCTTGCACTTTGCGTTCATGATGGAATGAGCATCCATCTATGTAAGCGGTGGGGAGGTCTTTGCAGACGTTCTCGTCATAGTAGTGGTGGTCGGAGGGGAGAGCAGGTACGGTTGTTAGTTCGGTTTGATCTGGACTATTCTCGCAGTCGCAATGCTGGCATTCCGCCAGCCCTCGGCCAAGCACCATCTTGTGGTTCTGGGCGTACTTCACCTCGACGTCGTAGCCCTGTAGTGCCATCATCCAAGCTGCGATGCGACTGTTCGAAACTCTTCCCTCTCTCAGCCTCTGGCTGTTCAAGAACGAGACCGGTTGATGATTGGTCTCTATCACCACCTTCTGGCCACCAATGTAACTGCGAAAGTGTTCAACGGCCCAGACCGTGGCCAGCAGGGCTTTTTCGCAGTCTGAAAATTTAAACTCCACAGCACTGAGGGGCCGACTGGCGTATGCTACGACACGGCGATCTTTGTCATGCTGCTGTGACAGTGCAGCGCTCAGGCAGTGGGTGGAGAAACTAGCCTCCAAGAAGAACGGTTTGTCTTTGTTGGGATACGCGAGGCAGGGAGCAGAGCAGAGCTTCTGCTTCATGCTCTTGAACGCGAGTTCTTGAGACTCACTCCACTGGAAGGGTTTATCCTTTCGGAGGAGCTCGGTGAGCGGTCGTGCTATCTCCGCGTAGTCCTCGATGAACTGTCGGGAGTAGTTGCAGACCCCTAAGAAGCTCCTGAGTTCGGGTACGTTGGATGGGGCTTTGATGTCTTGGATAGCCCGCACCCTCCCCGACTGGAGTTCAATGCCATCTGGCCCAACGCACAGCCCAACGTATTCGACTTTGGTGCGACACCACTGCCCTTTGGTGACAGAGAGCTTCGCTCCTGCTCTGGACAGCTGAGACAGAACATGGCGTATCTCTTCGAGGTGTGCATCAAAAGTCTGTGACCTAATGAGGATGTCATCGACATAGATCAAGTTGCCACGAGCTGCGGCATCGCTCATTGCCTTATGCAAGAAGATGTTGAATTCAGCGGGGGAGTTCGCGTAGCCGAACGGACATCGGTTGAAAGTTAGCTGGCGGTTCCCAAAGGAAAAGGCCAGCTTGTGTTGGTCAGCTGGATCCACGCGCATGGTCCAGAATCCACTCGCCACGTCGGCGGTGGAGAAGAACTTTGCACCCTTCACCTTGGCAAGTTCTTGATCCAGATGGATCATGGGCCATCTTGACAAGGGCACTTGCTTGTTCAGCTGCCTATAGTCAATGGTGAGACGCCACTTGCCGTTCGGTTTCAGCACCGGCCACAAGGGGGAGTTGTAAGTCGAGTTACACTCGCGAATGATCTGCTTTTCCAGCAGAGTGTCCAGTGTTTCTTGTATTGAGTCGTATGCGGCTAACGGGATTTTGTATTGCCGCACAAACGTCGGTGGAGCGTTCGGATCTGTTGGGATTCGGACGGTGTGGATGTCCGTGACTCCGCAGTCATTGGAATCTCGCGCCCAGATCGCCTTGAAGTCGTAGAACAGTTCACGGAGCTGTCGTCTCTGGGCGTCCGTGGTCAGGCTGTCAGCTTTCACCAGCTGTTGTTGAACTTCTCGTTCGAAGCCTGGGTACGGTTCACCTAGAGCTGAATCGACGACCTCAGTTGCAGGGGTGTCATTGCTCGATTGCGTGGCAAGAGCGTACACCAGCATGTGTTTCGGGGTGTCAGTTTTGGTCATGACTATGCGCTCGTCGCAAAGCATGATGTGAGGTTCGATGCGGATCATGTGGAAAGGAAGAGTGATCCAGGGAGGTTCCACTGGATCGGAATGAGTGTCCGGCGTTGGCAGCTCACCAATGACTGGAATGGTGAGTTCAAAGTCATGGAATGCCTGGTCTATCAGAAGGCCTAAAGGCCGACGGGCGGGGATCGTGATGGTGTCCCGCGTGGAGTTTTGAACCAGGAGGTAAGCGGAGCGATGACTCACTTCAAGCAGCGGAGTCCCACACACGGCTAAATCGAGCTCCATGAAGAATCTGAGAGGCTGGAAGAACGCCTGGGAGCTACGAAACTGTTGGTCTTTCATGATGACCAGCTTAAGAGGGGAACCAGCAGTCCTAGCGGGAATGACTATGTCAAATTCGCTAGCGACATGGCAGGCTTGGGGAATCGTTTGTCCTGACCGCATTTGTTCCGGGTCAGCTTGGAACGGGTGCTTAGCAGCGTCGGCTTGGGTCCAGATGACCCGGTTGACTAGGTCCAGTTGGGCTCCCAGTCTGACCAAGATGTCTGCCCCAATGACCAGTGGGTCAGGAAGTCCGGGGACGACACTCAAGAAATGAAGGAATTCTCTCTGACCGATGGCGAGCGACACGGCGCAGATGCCCGTGGCTTTGATGGGGCTCTGGGGTTGTTCGGCTGACAGTAGCCGGTGGCTCTTCTGCACAAAGACAGGGGAAGGAGTGCTCTGACGCACTATGTCAAACCACGTTTGGCTGATGGCTGACTTCTCTGACCAAAGCGCTAACCTGACGCCAGGTGTCGTGACGCCGTTGACAATAATGTTGCCAGATATCCAGGGGTAGTACCTGGTTGGGGCAGATTCGCCAAGAAAGCAAAGGAAAGACGGGTGGCCATCAAGCGCGTTGCGGTTGAGAAGAGTGTCGGTTGAGTTTGGTGCGTCTCGACTCGGCTCAGGGTGGAGCGGAGTGGTCTCGAGGCTCTCGGGGACCTGCCCTGACTCAGCTATCGGTGGAGTAGCCTCCACGCTAACTTCATCGCAACAGGCTCGATCGTGACGACGAGGATCTGGGGTCTGTGGGGACGCGACCTGGGCCCACAGTTGCCCACGACGACAGTCAATGAGGGGCGCTAGCCTATCTAGTAGGTCTTGGCCAATGAGGAACGGTTCTACCCCAACAGAGCAGATGTAAGTGGGGTGAGTGATGGACATGCCCTGGAAGGTGAGTTCTAACCATGCAATGGTTGTTACTGGGGCTTGATTCTGGGTGAAGCTAACCAAGTTGACGTCACAACGTTCGGTTCTGATGGGTCTACCTTGCGCGCGCCGCGCATCAGAAACCTCTGCGAAGACTTTGGAACACATCAGGGTGATTTCTGACCCGGTATCCAAGAGAGCTTGGAGGGAAACGTTGCCTTCTACCACCACTGGGGTATAGATACGCTTGGCGTTGCCTTTCCTAACCAAATCTCCAAGAAACTGCGTCAGGGGTGCATCCTGCGGGTCAGGCTTCACTAACGGAGGGGGTGGGTTCAACTCATCGCTGCCTATTGGGCAGGGGTCCTTTCCCCACCCCACGAGGTAGACACGCGGTGGTGGTGGGGATGGGTCCCGGCCTAGTCATGCTGACGGTTCGTCCCTGTCCTTGCTCGGCTTACCCTTCCTGTTCTTATTGCTCAGCAGTTGTTTAACTCGTGCTAATTCGGTCCTCAGTTCTGCCATCCCAAGCGGCTCTTGGTTGGCTTGTTTAGCGGTAGCTAGCTTAGGGCTCCGCTCCCTTCGGGAGGAGTTGCGATGGGGCCTTGACTGTCCGCTATTCTGAGATTTAGGGCCGTGACTGCCAGGTTTGCGGTTACCTTGCCCTTTGGCGTTGGGGCCCTGTTCCCCCTTGGCTCCAGCTTGTCGAACTTTCCAGTTACCTTTGGGTTGACTCGACGTCTGGTGGCCGGGGTTTGGGTTCGCCCAAGGGGGCCCGCGGTTTGGGGCTTCACCCCCTTCTAGGCCTAAGGACTGACCTTCCTGCTCATATAGGCTGAGGACTCTGGGATCGTCCTCGTGGCGGTCTGTGGGTCGGACGAACGTCTCCCACGTTAGTTGTGCGGTGCGACGCATTTCTCTCATAGTATGGGGGCGCTGGCGACACGCGAGTGTTACTTGGTTACGGATGCACGGGTGAAGGTTATGGAGGAAGAGGGACTTGAAGTTGCGATCTTCCTCTAGCCCGGGCTCGCTTCTGCCCTGAAAGTACGCTGCACGGAGCCGACGGTAGTACTCGCGAGGGTGTTCGCTTCGTTTCTGTCTGATCAGAATAGCACCCATCGTCGCAGCAGTCTCGTCCTCGTACAACGAGTATTCCTCTTTCAAGTACTTACGTATTTTCTTGTAGTTGTCGAGGACTGACTGCGGTAAGGTCTCAACAAATGCTCGTACGCCACTACCTAAAGTTTTCCAGACTAGTCTGGCCTTTTCATGCGACGTAGCCTCTGTCAGGTCCAGGAGGCTACGCTCGATTTCCCGGAAATAATCATTAACGCTTCGGTGTCTATGATTTTCCGGCTCAAAACGCTCTATGTCTTTCGCAAGGACGTCGATTTGGCGGACCCTAGTTTTGCGTTCTGCGACGAGGCGTTTTGATTTTGACCCGTAGGGGTCCTCGCTGTCTTCGCTATTTGAGCTGCTCTCATATCGCCTATGTCTGCGTTTCGGCTTGTAGGCGGCCTCTCCGTCAGAGGAGTCTGAGGGTACGTAGCGCGGCGTTTTCTGCGGGCTAGAGGCTGCAGCGATATTGAAGCGCGAGGGGGTGTAGTGGGGAGTAAAGTAAAAACTCCCAGCGCCACGAGGTGGCGATCGCGCGACTTTCACGCGAGTTGAGCTTGAGTGCGGTGTCTGATCTACCGTTCTAAGCTCAGGTTCTTCCTCCTCCAGAGCGGAACTCTGTTCTTGGGAGGGTTTGGCCGATCCCTCATCTGAGCGACGTGCTTGCGTCACTTCTTCTCTGAGGTATTCTATTTCGCGCTTTAGTTCATCTTGTGTGGCTCTCAGGCCCACGAGGCTACTCTCCGCGCTTTCTGCTCTCCTTTGAGCTTCGGCCAGTTGTCGTTTTAGTGTTCTTTTCTCTTGTTCGAGGGTCATACACACATGTTCCATTTCCTTATAGTAGATCATGAACAATTTGGGTAGCCCTTCTGGGAGAGTCATAGTACGCTCCTTAAGTTCCCTAACGGCTATGTGTATTTCATCAAAGCGAGCCTTTTGGTCCAGATCACAGAAGTAATTTCTCCTATCCTCCGGGACTTGGCCTAAATCGCCTACAACGTCGAAGAGCGAGAGGAGGGGCCCTTCTGACTCCCTTGATGGGGAACGCGACATTTTGTTCAAAATGTATTAATTAACTTAAAGGAAATTAATACTAGGGATTGATTAGGTTAGAATTTAATTCAATCCAAGTTGCTAAATAATTGATGTGGTTTCTTAGCTACTTTGTTTTCACTAATGTTTCACTTGTATTAATTAGCTCAATTAATAATTAGTTAATAATGATTATTATTAATAATATTAATTAAGTACTTGGATTAGATATTACTCTAATGTACTAATCAATTAAACCAGTTTATCAGCTAACTGTGGTTGGCAGCTGAATTTCAGTTCTGTGATTAACACACTGTTAATGATTCACCATTAAAGTCATCTGTGTTATACCTTGGCAGTTGATTTTGGGTATACAGCAGTTTTCAAGTTATTGTTGAGAAATTCACAAGGTCATTAAACTAGGCCTCACACGGGGCACCACTTTAATGTAGGTTGAATTGGGATTAATTAAATTATAAATTATGTAATAATTGATAATTAAATTAATCAATTTATAAATAAAGATCAGTCTCATAAAATCTTAAATTATTAATCTTAATACTCACCGTGAATGGTTACATTCAAGATTAATGGTAGCTCTGTATTAGATGGGAAACCCAGTTGTATACAAAAGCTAAATTCTGAAGGAAAAAGGAGTTCTAAATAGTTGACCTTGTGAATAAACAACAGGAACAAGTAAAATGCAATTCAATTTTATTAGCTTTTATTTGTCTACTACTCACTAATAATAATAATCTCAAAATACATTCAATGTCGGCAAAGGTAATAACAAGACAAAACAATGGAACAATTACACCTGGACTATAAAGTTGAGGGAAAGAGAGAGAGAGAAAGAGATAGAAGAAGAGAATCCCTTGTGTGTGCGTGTGTGTGGAGGTGTGTGTGTGTGTGTGTGTGTGACCTAGCTTGTCGTTAGCTAAAACAAAGGAATGTTAGCTAAAACAAAGGAATGTTAGCTAAATAGAACAAAGGATTAGCTCTGTGGCTAATGTGTGCTTTGTGTAGGTATCTGTGGGCAGATGCTAATGACTAGCCACTTTGGCAATGCTTAAACAAAATGGCGGTCAGTGCCTAGGTGTCGTATCACAGGTAACTCAATGAGGGAGGTAACAAAATGGCGTCGGGAAATATGGCGCCGGCAGGCCTAGTCGAGAACACAAGCCTACGAGCTAGCGTATCACCCTGAGGTAGCTAGCAATAAGTTGCTAAGGAGAATCTGACCACGCTACAGCTGGATCCAAACACTGCACTTAACAACAATTTCCAACAGACTATCTAGGCAAAGAACTCAACGCGAGAGAGAGAGAGAGAGAGTAAGAGAGTGAGAGAGTGTGTATATGTGTTGGATGGAGAGAACTAGGCCTTGTAGCGGTCTAGCCTCGGAGCTTAAAATAACAAACTTGTCGCTGCGCTGCTAATCAGATAGGGAAGCTAGCAATGGAGTTAAGGAAAGATATCATGCAAGATACCCTGTCTAACAAGTTCAAAGAAAAAAAAAAAAAAACAGAACCAAAACAAACAATAAAAACAAACAAACACCTTCCGTGTCTGAGCGGGTATGCTAAATAGCTCAAAGCTTAAACATGACCCTAACAACCATCTGAATAAGCTACAAATTAAAAATTTGCCCAAGTGCCTACTCAATGCGATGGAAGTTCTTTCTCCGATGTCCGCGCTGAGGGTCGCAGTCCGAGGAGAGGAGGTTAGCGGCGCGTTGCGTCCAACCGCGGCTAACGAAGCAGGGAGATGAAGGCCTAGCTGGCCCACGGTGCTTCAGGAGAAACCTCCGGTGATGCGTCGACGAGAAAAAGGCTGAGAGGAGCGAAGCTGTCCGCAAATGCCTCTTAGCGTGGAAAACTACTTAACTGTAGTTAAACTTTGCAAAGGTTTAGAATCAAAACCACTATATCGCTGAAACTTAGCGGGTCGTTCAAAAGTTCGGCCGAAACTAATTTGAACAGGCTGTTCTCAGACAATAGCGGTTAGTCTCAACACTGTAGGCGAGCGTGCCTACAGTCCGTCCGACCACTCCAGTAGTCAGAACATGAGAGAGCGAATCGAGGCGCTCTCGATACAGTTAAAGCAGTTCCACTTTACGTCACATCCGGGTGGAGCGCGCAAGGAATTGTGGGATCGTTATAGGGGGCGCTGGCGAGTTACCAACAACCACCATAGATGACAAGGAAGACCTGGATTTCCAAGAAGTAATAGAAGAGATTGCAGTTATTGAGCCGACATTGAGTGAGGTGGAAGAGGCAGTTAGAAAATTGAAGAGCGGGAAAGCACCGGGCATTGATAACATCACTGCCGAGCTATTGAAGGTGGACATAGATTTCTCGATAGGAAAGATACACGAGCTATTGTCGAAGGTATGGAGGTTTGAGGTCATCCCAGAGGCCTGGAAGAAAGGATTGATAATTAAGTTACCCAAGAAGGGCAACCTAAAAGAATGTAAGAGCTCAAGAGGTATAACGTTACTATCTATAGTTGGGAAAATTCTAGGGCGTATTGTGATCGATAGAGTGAGGAATGGAGTCGAAAAAAGACTCAGAAAAGAGCAAGCTGGCTACAGGCAGGGGAGGGGAACAACAGAGCAAGTCTTCATTCTAAGAAACATCATAGAGCAGGTGAACGAGTGGCAAGCTACTATATACGTCAACTTTATAGACTTCGAAAAGGCTTTTGATTCGGTACACCGAGACAGCCTATGGATTATCCTGAGGAAATATGGTATCCCTGAGAAGATCATAAGGATAATACAGTTGTTTTATGCTGACTTCCAGTGTGCTGTAGAAGACCAAGGAGATAGAAGTGAATGGTTTGACATTAAGACCGGAGTCAAACAAGGCTGCAACATGTCTGGATTCCTCTTCTTGATAGTGATGGATTGGATTATGAGAAGGACGGTTGGCCAGGGAGAGAACGGCATAAGATGGAGACTAACGACGAAATTGGATGATCTAGATTTCGCAGATGATGTAGCATTGCTATCCTCAACAAGAAATCAAATGCAAGACAAAACCACAAGAATGGACATGGAAGCGAAAAGGGTCGGCCTTAGAATAAACCTTGACAAGACCAACGTCATACGAATCAATGCAAAGAACCAAGAACCAATCAGTATTTCGGGTAAAAACATCAAAGAAGTTGAAGAGTTTACTTATCTTGGTGCCAGAGTTAACAAGGAAGGAGGTGGGATGGAAGATCTGCAGAACAGACTTTCAAAAGCAAGAGGGACGTTTGCTAGGCTAAATAAGATCTGGAACTCCAAGAACATCTGAAGGAGAACAAAGATGAGACTGTACAAGACCCTGGTCTTGCCCGTCTTGATGTATGGATGTGAGACCTGGAAAATAACTAAGAGTGATGAACACGTTCTTGACGTGTTTCAAAACAAGTGCCTCCGGAGGATTTATAGCATACGATGGCAAGATCATATCACAACCAAAGAGTTACTAACAAGGGCAGAAATGTTACCAGTGAGCCAGGAAGTAAAGAGAAGAAGATGGAAATTGATTGGTCATATTCTAAGACAACACACAACGAGCGATGCAAGAACGGTGCTAAATTGGAGACCAGAGGGGAAAAGGAGAAGAGGAAGACCAAAACAACGTGGAGAAAGAGATGAAAGAAGGAGGATGGGGTTCGTGGGACGAGGTGCGATGCGTTGCGATTGACAGAGGGAGATGGAAAGCTTCTGTGGAGGCCCTATGTGCCACATGGCACGTGGAGGATAGGTAAGGTAAGGTTATGCAAATGAGGTGTGACACTGCTTTGTGTCCTGTGGTGCGTGAGGTCTGACCACAGCTGAGCGACATGACCAGAAAATATCACCTCATAATATGTCAAGATATTTCTACTTCACACAAACTGTCCCATGAGATACAGGTTTGTGAACAAACTGGTAGCAAGACGGCAGTGTTGTAATGAACAGAACCGGTACTTTAAAATAATACATAAACCAACCATATATATATATATATATATATATATATATATATAGGGGCGGCACGGTGGTGTAGTGGTCAGCGCTGTCGCCTCACAGCAAGAAGGTCCGGGTTCGAGCCCCGTGGCCGGCGAGGGCCTTTCTGTGTGGAGTTTGCATGTTCTCCCCGTGTCCGTGTGGGTTTCCTCCGGGTGCTCCGGTTTCCCCCACAGTCCAAAGACATGCAGGTTAGGTTAACTGGTGACTCTAAATTGAGCGTAGGTGTGAATGTGAGTGTGAATGGTTGTCTGTGTCTATGTGTCAGCCCTGTGATGACCTGGCGACTTGTCCAGGGTGAACCCCGCCTTTCGCCCGTAGTCAGCTGGGATAGGCTCCAGCTCGCCTGCGACCCTGTAGAACAGGATAAATGGCTAATGATGATGGATGGATGGATGGATGATCACAATGTTGATATTGTAGTATTGTATCACCTATCCTTCCCCTATTTGCACTTATTTCCCATTTACTGAAGTTTATCTTCTCCTCTCACACACGACCTGTGATTATTAAAGGCCTATTGAGATGTGAGGAAGAGAGGTGAAGCTCAGAAGGAAGAATTAAAGATCGCTGGTGTCTCTGGCGAGTGAAAGCAGTTGAGAAGGAAATTCACATTTCTGTAGCTGAATGAGTTCTTTTCGTTCAGTTCACTCAAAATATTTGTTTTTGTTTGTTCAGTATTTTAGTTCTTCCTGAAAGAGCGAGATGTTTCAGTTTGTTCCTCTGCGTGTTTCAGCTCCTAAAGTTCTTCATTTTCTTGTGGTATTTTTAAATGTACCGTTGCATCACTATAAAATTCACTCTTTACTGAAATAAATTATTTGCGAGTGTTATCAAAACGATACATCCGTACGTAAATATCCTGCAGGTCACCTGGATTTTCACTAACACTCATAAACACACCGTGTCGGCGCTGTTGCGTCAAATCACTTGACTCTTTTTATTCCACATGTGTTTCAGATGTTCCAGGGATTTGTTATCGGCTGTGGGGTTTATGGAAATGGAGCTGTGTGTTTCCACTGTGTTCGCTGCTCATATCGTTGGTTTGTGTCTTTAAAAAAACTGGTGTGTTCAGCAAAATGCAGATTAAAGAAGGTCACAGGTTCGTTCGTTCGTTCGTTCATTCGTTCGTTTGTTCTCTAATGGCACTTCTGGATAAGATTTGTGATGAACCCTGTGTTGCAGTATCCAGTTCTCGGGTGAGGAACGAATGAGAATCGGTGCACTGGTGCTTATAGACGGGAGAAAGATAAAGAGTCAGACGAACGAATCAGTGATCAGGTTCAGTTCATTCGTTTTTATTAATTTGTTCGATCTCTCACTCACTTTATTAACTGGACTACTGACAGAATTTTCACACTAATTAATGCATGATGTAATTCTTCATTTCCTGTCTCAAGAACAAACAAACAAACCCACAATAGAGCGATCATTTACAAAGAACGTGGAGAGAGGAAGCTGTGACTCTTTGACAGGAAAACCCCCAGGATTATTAGTCCTCATTATTACGCAGTTTAATCAGGACACTCCGAGAACAGGATCAGTGACAGCATGATTAATTCCAGCGTTACGTAACGAGCAGTGTGTGTGTGTGAGGGATATCACACTGACTACGAGGCCAATACACTTCTGAGACTAAGAGGAACTGCGCAGGTTTCTATTCCTCCAGCATCGAGTGAGCGAGAGAGAGAGAGAGAGAGAGAGAGAGAGAGAGAGAGCGTCTCACATGGTGCTGAAGAACGCGCGTGTGTCAGTCTGAGTCCGAGTCTGAGTCCAGAGTCTGGAATGGCGCCGACCAACAGTTTGCGTAAGTTTTACCGTTTAGTTTTCTGTAAGGTTTCACTTGTGGCTGTTCTGTGGTGTGACGGATCGGAATTCCAGGGACAATGGGAATGAATTCAAATTCCTGAGAATAAACGCGGGTCAGGAATGAGGACAAACCGGCTGCTGTGTGAAGAAAGAGAAAAAGCCATGGAGTGAAGTGTTAGTGTGGAACTGGCTTTAAACTTTCTCCGAGGCTGATGTGGGTTTCTGACTCTCACACTGTCTTCAGTCTAATTAACAGCGTCTGATCATCGAGTGCTCCGCACACAGGGCACGGAGGGGATCTGCTGCATTTATTTATAGATATGGAGTGATGTGGTGATATAATATCCGGATCCTGATCAGTCGTGTCATGAGCGATCATCTGTACTGTGATGTACCTTTTTACAACTTTTTTTAATCGTAACAGATGAAACAGGACTCTGTGTTCTCAGAGTGTAACACGTCTTCATTTCCAGGTTTAATGCAACCTCTTTTGGTTTTGTTTTGTTTGTTTTGTTTGTTTTGTCGTTCTCTTTTCATTAAATAAATTGTATATCGTGATGCGTATCATCCAAATGACTTGAAGTATCGTGATATGATATGTTAGTCCCATCGCACTCCTGCAGGACCGATCTGTTCAGTCCTGTTAAAAACACGGCTGTTTTTATTCACTGTAAATCCCTTTATACTTCTTTTAGTGAAACGTGTCGGTAATAAACGTCGTCCACTTCATGGAGACGAAGTAAATCTCCTTCTGACGTTGACTGGACCTGATTGTGTTGCATGTATCGACTCGTCCGTGCTGTAACTCGCCAGGACAAAGCCGTGACCTTTTTCTCGACAGTGTTGGAGCTGATTTCACTGTCAGTCTGTGAGTGATGAATATTACAGACGTGACGATGAGCTGCGTTTCTGAAACACGAACTGAGTTTTTCTCACGTCGCTGTTCGAGTGTAACTCCAGCGTGCACCAGAGCGATCACGTACTCCACAGGTTTGCGTAACTCCTGATGATCCTTGTCGGATCAGATCCGTCGGAGTTTCGTCCGAACACGCTCTTCAGCAGGAAAGAGAAAGGTGCAGGGAACGCTGATCTTCTGTACAAACACAATCCGTATCAGACGTTTACTGAAGTTTAAACAGTGCACAAACCTTGAGACTGAACCACGTTTCCTGTCTTTAGTTTTCTTTTTTGGTTTGTACGAAAAGTTTTATGAGTTTTAAAGAAAAAATGAACACGTTTTGGATTGTCAGTGTCTTTGGACTTTGCTGAATTCAGCTGGAGTTTGTTCTCTGGACTCAGTCAGGGGATTGAAGGCTCACTTTCATTCACATTAATAAGTGTACACATGGAGCAGTGCGTGCACACGGAGGGGGTGAAGAGGAAGTGAGATCACTGATCAAAAAAGCAATTCTGTCTTTTCCCATAAGTTCTCATGATGGTCATTAAATCCTCTCTCTCTCTCTCTCTCTCTCTGTCATGCCGCCGCCCCCCCGTACCTGTCCCACAGGGATGTCAGTGGACATTGCTGGTCCTGTGTCTCCCAGTCTGTCCTTCATCGAGGTGAAAGAAGAGACGCGTTTGGTGTTGAAGAGTTTTCTCCGTCATGCTCTCTCCATCCCTCCTGCAGATCGACCGGGGAGAATCGGGGGTGCATATCATGACCCCAACAAGTACAGGTAAAAACACACACACACTTTGTGTCAGCCACCTCAATACTCTTATATTGTCAATGTTTCAACTTTTCATTAAACCCCTCTCTCTCTCTCTCTCTCACACACACACACACACACACACACACACACACACAGTATGTTGCATAAAGCGACACAGGGGAAAGATGAAAGCGGATGGGACTCTCTGGATGAGAAGATCAGTGCTGCAGAGGAGAAGAAACACGGCATCAAAAACCTGATAAAGAGGCGTCTGAAGCCACGCCCCTCCCTTGCAAGACACGCCCAGAAGGACCTCAGTGCTGACCAATCACAGAACGGCTCTGTGACCAGTCAGGGAGAACCGCCGGCTCTGCTGAGCAGACCGGAAGCTTCAGGTTCACAGGGCTTGGCAGAGGTGAACAGAGATTGACTGACTCGTTGATTCACTGATTAATTTTCTCAGGAATGGTTTGAGTTTTATCCCGAAGAATACATTGATCTGATATCCCTGTGTGTTTTCTGGCAGGATGAGAAATCCTCTGCGTCAGACGAGGAGGGCGAACGGAAAACGGGTGACCGAAAGAAAAAGAAGAGCAAACGAAAGTTGGTGGGGTTTTTAAAGAAAATAGGCGGAAAGAAAGATGACGTGCATCCTCAGCGGCCGACATCACTTCCTGTGAAAGAGCAGGTGGCGTCAGCAACACCCCCGCTGTCACCCAGTGAGTTTATCATTAAAACTGATACGATTTCTCTGCCCTCTAATATTTCTGTAGGTTACTTCTGTGGATGAAAAAAATATTTATTAAATGTTGATTTAATTTATTATTTTTTATGGATTTATTTTATTAAATGTTGCTTTGGTCAAAGGTGCGTCCTCTAAGAGGGCACCGCGGATGGCTGCGTTGGTGTGTCTGTGTGCATTGTTTAGTCTTATTTTGTTTGTAAACTCAGTTCACTGCTGCGATACTCGAATCTCTTCCACCAGAGAAGAGCTCATGAACATGAGGGGAACAACTCCAGCGGACATATGACCAACTTTTCTGATGTCTTCCATGGACTTATTGGACATTCTGGTCAAAGGTGCTCTCAGCTTTGCTCACTCAGTGAGACGCCGGAGGAGAGGAAAGTGCGCTGGTGCACTCATGCACCTCCGTCGGTGCGGACTTCACGCTCCGCGGCTTGCGATGTTTCTCTCCAACGTGCGTTCACTGTGCAACAAACTGGATGAACTCCAGCTGCTGGTGGGGAGAAACGGGGACTTTCACTCATCTTCCGTTTTATGTTTCACGGAGACGTGGCTGTACGGACTCGTACCAGACTCTGCGCTGCAGCTGGCCGGGTTCCAACTTTTAAGACCGAACTGTAACTCTGATCTCTCCAGTAAAACGAAGGGTGGTGGAATCTGTTTTTGTGTAAACAGCGGCTGGTGCAGTGATGTGTCCGTGATCCTGCAGCACTGTTCTCCTGACCTGGAATCATTTATTATTAATTGTAAACCTTCTGCTCCCCCCATGAGTTCACGTCATTTATTCTGGTCAGTGTTTACATTCCACCGCAGACCAACGTGCAGAACGCACAGCGCGTGCTGGTGATCAGATACTAGGTGTGGAGCAGATGAGCCCGGACTCCCGAGTTATCATCCTTGGTAACTTGAACAAAGGTGACCTCAGCCACGAACTACCCAAATACAGACAGTTTATTAAATACCCAACCAGGGAGGAGAATATTTTGGATCAGTGTTATACTCCAGTCAGCAGTGCCCATCACCCGCGCTGCACTGGGCCGCTCTGTCATGGTCCACCTGATTCCTGCACAGACAGAAATTAAAGCTGAGGAAACCTGTAGCGAGGACAAAGACGTGGAGCAATGAAGCTGTGGAGAACCTTCAGGCGTGCTTGGACTGTACAAACTGGGATGTGTTCAGGACTGCGGCCAACAGTGTGGATGAGTTCACGGAGACTGTGACGTCCTCCATCAGCTTCTGTGGGGATTGCTGCGTTCCATCACAAACCAGGGTGAGTTACAGTAATGACCAACCCTGGTTCACAGATCAGCTCCGACAGCTAAAGGTGTAAAAGGAAGAAGTGTTCAGAAGTGGGGACAGGAGCAGGTTTAGAGAGTCTAGTAACAGGTTTAGCAAGGCGGTGAGAGAAGCTAAACGACTGGACTGAGAAACTCCAACACCAGTTCTCAGCCAACGACTCAGCGTCTGTCTGGAAAGGAAGGGCTCAGACAGATCACTAACTACAAATCTTCAGCTCCCCCTCGTTAATGACTTACGCCTGGCCAACCAACTGAAGGAGTTCCATTGCCACTTTGAAAAACAATGGGACTGTCCTGATATCATCCTCTGTGAATCCACACACCAGCTCCTGACCACCTCCCCCACTTCCCCCACCTCTACTGCTGCTGGGGCCTCTCTACAACCTCTCACCCTGGAGGCCCCCCCACCACAGCCGCAACGCTCTCCATTCTGGAGAGGGACGTCAACAAGCTCTTTAAGAAGCTGAACCCCTGCAAAGCAGCAGGTCCCGACTCTGTCTCACCATTTATCCTGAAGCACTGTGCTGATCAGCTGTCTTCGGTGTTCAGACATCTTCATATAAAGGCCTCCACCATTATTCCTGTCCCCAAAAAGCCAAGGATCACAGGATCAAATGACTACAGACCTGTTGCCGTGACTTCTGTGGTTATGAAATCCTTCGAGCGCCTTGTGCTTTACCACCTTAAAGCCATCACTGACCCGCTCCTGGACCCCTTGCAGTTCGCCTATCGACCCAACAGATCTGCAGACGATGCTGTTAACACGGCTTTTCACTTCATCCTCCAGCACCTGGACTACTCAGGAACCTATGCTAGGATCCTGTTTGTGGATTTCAGTTCCACCTTCAACAGTTATCCTGGCTCTTCTGCAGAACAAGCTCTCCCAGCTCAGTGTGCCTGACTCCACCTGTAGGTGGATCACTGACTTCCTTTCTGACAGGAAGCAGCACACGAAGCTGGGGAAACACGTCTCTGACTACTGAACCATCAGCGCCGGATCCCCCCCAAGGCTACATCCTCTCTCCTCTACGCCAACAGGTGCACCTCCAGGCATCAGTCTGTCAAGCTCCTAAAGTTCACAGATGACACCACCCTCATTGGACTCATCTCTGATGAGGAGGAGTCTGCCTACAGGTGGGAGATTGACCATCTGGTGTCCTGGTGCAGGCAGAACAAGTTGGAGCTAAATGCTCTAAAGGCAGTGGAGATGACCACTGACTTCAGGAAGAACTTTGCCACACCCTCCCTCCCCCATCACCATGTTTGACTCTGCAGTGACCTCTGTGGAGTATTTCCACTTCCTGGGCACTACAGTCACCCAGGACCTCAAGTGGGAGACGAATACCTGCTCTCTCACCAAGAAAGCACAGCAGAGGATGATGTTCTTGTGGCAGTTGAAGAAGTTTGATCTGCCAAAGACAACGATGGTGCACTTGTACGCCACCATCATCGAGTCCCTCCTCACCTCCTCCATCACCGTCTGGTACGCTGCTGCCAGGGACGAGGACAGACTGCAGCACATCATTTGCTCTGCTGAGAGGACGATCGGCTGCAACCTTCTGTCTCTTCAGGACCTGCACGAGTCCAGGACCCTGAGGAGAGCAGAACGGATCGTGGCCGACCCCTCTCACCTGAACACAAACTTTTTATCATGCTTGTAGGGTAAAAACTTGCGAAGATATTAATTGAAATGCATGACCTATTCATTCTAAACCTGCCGAGCTTCACCAGCGAAGATCCCAGAGGGTTAACCGTTCAAACACCAATCACCAAAGCAAATTTCTTGTATGTGAGAATGGACCTGGTAATAAAGTTGATTCTGATTAGATGTTGTGGTATCTGAAGTGTTTGGTAAAATCTCTCCTCCCCCCCCCCAGTACATCCTCCTGAGTTCTACGATGGCGTGGCCAAGACGTTGAACCGAATCGCTCAGCAATCCGTGAGAAGAAAATCACAGACGAAACCTGAGCCCATCCAACTGAAAGGTAAAGAAGACACATTCCGTTCATCCTTTTTTTCTCCATCATTCCAGTTAGACGAGTCCTGCTGCATTTCCACATCACAAGCTTTATTTCCTCGTTTTTTAAATTCATAATTCTGGTTTGATTCTGATTATGTGCAAAAGACAATAAAGAAGCCATGATACAGCAACTTGTCCACTTACTGACGGCGGAGGGAGACGCCATGAATGAGAAGGTGAGCAGGACGGAGTGAAAGTTTACCATCACGTGAAATTGTGCCTTCACTCATTCACTCACTCATTTATTCACACATCCATCTACTCGTACACACTCACTCATTCATCCACTCATTCACCCTCTCACCCACTGATTCACCCTCTCACCCACAGATTCACCCTCTCACCCACCGATTCACCCTCTCACTCACTGATTCACTCTCTCACTCACTGATTCCCTAATTCACCGATTCACTCGCTTGCTCGCTCACTCACTCACTAACTGGATTCACTCGCTCACTGATTCACTCACTCAGCAGGAACAAGAGCAGGAATGTTTCCTGTATATTTCTGCCATGATTGAAGGCATTGCTAATAAATTAGGTGATTAATTAGTATGAATTGATCAGATTTGATGAGGAATTGGTATTAGTTGATGATTTGATTATATGGTATCAGTGAGTAAAGAATGTGTTGGATATTTATTTTCCAGATTAATGCTAATCCTCTGCTGCGTAAATCGCTGAACCGGATGTCCTACACGTCCTTCGCCAAGCTGCTTGACTCCTGTGCCAACGAAGCTGTAGACCCGCCCCTTCCTGTGGCCGAGAGCCCCACCCTGCGGCGTGTGGCCATCACCATGGAGATGACCCGGAGGGTTGTCACGGCGACGGGGGCGACACACCGAATGGAGGGATTCGCTGAGCGCTACATGGAGAACTTCACTCCCTGGGTGAAGAGTCAGGGAGGATGGGTAAGGAATGAACCGTCTCTCTCTGTCTCTCACTCTCTCTCTCTCTCTATCTCTCTCTCTCTCTCTCTCTCTCTCTCTCTCTCTCTCTCTCTCTCTCTCTCTCTGTCTGCACTGCATGCTGGGAGATTGGTGGTGGAGGGTGTGGTGAGTGTTGGCTGAGAGCTTGCAACTTTCTTTTCTAAAACTTTTCTCTTGTTTTTTCTTGTGATATTCATTGTCTGATTATTTTGCAGTTGTTGGTAGTGTGGTTTAGTGTGTGTGTGTGTGTGTGTGTGTGTTGGCTGTTTGGCGGGGATGGCGTCCCCCAGGACGTCGCCCCTGTCCTTGAAACATGGAGTAAGGGTAGTGCCACAACCTACAGTTCCGGTAGAGCAGGTGTTGCTCGCGGTCGGAGCACAAGTAGGTTATGAACACATCGTGTGCGCTTCCTGCATGAATAAAGCGGTGATGGTGTTCATGAAACATCAGGAACTTGTTAATCAGCTCATAGAGAGCAATATATATCAAGAAGAAAAAACCTTTGTCACATGCACACTTCAAGCACAGTGAAATTCATCCTCTGCATTTAACCCATCTGAAGCAGTGAGCACACACACACACACACACACACACACACACACACACACAGAGCAGTGGGCAGCCACACTACAACGCCTGGGGAGCAGTCAGGGGTTCGGTACCTCGCTCAAGGGCACCTCAGCCCAAGGCCGCCCCACGCCAACCTAACGTCAAAATATATATGAGTTTATCCAAGGCGCTGGAGCGAGAACTGAAGCACTTCGAGAAGTTTGCGAGCGGATTCCGGACGGTGAGTTTGGGCTGTAAAAACGATAAACTGAAGCACGTTCGGTCTCTACAGAGACAAGTGTTTATGTTTCTGGACTCCCCGACTCAAACACTGGAAGTTTCCTTCCGTGTTAAACACGAGGAAGGGTTTTACATGGTGTATGCGAGTTTGGGGAGCATGAAATGTTTTGAGTGTGGGGATGTGGGACACAAGCGGGTCTCGTGTCCTCACAGACAGCGGGGAGCAGAGCCGGCTGCTGCCACTGGGACTGTCAGTGAGGACAGGGGACGCAGCGTGACTGATAGCGGTGTGGCTGCGGAGACTGATAGCGGTGTGGCTGCGGAGACTGATAGCGGGGAGGGGGGCAGCGGCATGGATGTTGTGACGGAGGGTGGGGAGGGGGGCAGCGGCGTGGATGTTGTGACGGAGGGTGGGGAGGGGGGCAGCGGCATGGATGTTATGACGGAGGGTGGGGAGGGGGGCAGCGGCGTGGATGTTGTGACGGAGGGTGGGGAGGGGGGCAGCGGCGTGGATGTTGTGACGGAGGGTGGGGAGGGGGGCAGCGGCGTGGATGTTGTGACGGAGGGCGGGGAGGGGGGCAGCGGTTGGCCAACGTCATCTGAATCTGATCCTCTCGCTCAAGTTGAGTCTGGAAGCTCCGCACCTGGAGCTACGGATACCGGTAGCAACGCTTTAGCGGAGTTGATGAAGGCAGGACGGAGCAGGAGGAGGAGGAGGTCAGAATGCGGAGATCTCAGCAGGATGCCGAGTGTTCAGCTGAGTTACTGAACATTAGACCCAACAGTGAGGAAGACAGAGGAGTTGATGAAATCGGATGGTTGTCATGGTAACAGTGTGACCGATATGGAGTATAACTCTGACAGCGCCTCTGGAACAGAAAGTTTTTCTCAAAGCGAAGAAATGTACTCACTCAAGGAAATTAATAGTATTTTGGATGAGACTTTCAGTAAAAAAGTGAACGTTAAAGATTATTTTCTGGTTGTTGAAAAGTTTATTACCGTATTTTCCGGACTATACGTCGCTCCGGAGTTTAAGTCGCATCAGCCAAAAAATGCATTATGAAGACGAAAAAAACATATATATGTCGCACCGGACTACAAGTCGCACTTTTTTGAAGGGTTATTCTATCCATGGAATCTGTGATTGTATCTGATAAGCGGCGCGCGGTTACTGCGCGACTGCATTGTTTATTTAATAAACGAACAGCTGAGCAGTGATAACGCGCCCTTTGCCCTGTAAGTAGCCCAGTCTGATTATTTTAAATATCTACTACTATCTTTAATACTATCACTATCGTTATTACTAATAGCCTATATTATTATTATTATTATAACTAATATTAGTAGCCTGATGCATTAATCAGTTTGCTTTTAGAATATTTTTACCGGTAGGGCTTATTATCGCCCCATGGCTCTTTCATCTGTGTTATTAAAGCTGTAGTCATCATCGAGGAGTGTCATTCTTCATTTTTGTCGAATTTTATTTCATCAAATCAGAGGTCAAGTAGGCTATAGGTATATCATCTCCAAAGACAGGTACGGTAGTAAAAACAACCGTCTAGTGAAAAAAAAAAAAACAACAACCGCTTTTAAATCCCCTACTTAAATCCTTAAAATGAGTCATTTAACTCATGTCTTGTGTGATCTGATCTCCAATGGTGAAATAAACCGGTTGTGATGAGTACAGTCTGTTATTTTAGAAGATAAATGTAATATATAATTTAATATATAGACTAATAAAAATTAATATTTTATAATATATCACGACATATTACTGTCTGTAACTGTTTGTCACTAAAGCGTTTTCTAAGATCATAATGTCTGATATTATTATTATTATTATTATTATTATTTTACACACACAATAAGCGCATGTGCGTAAAGTTATAGTAAACCATCCCCCGCCTTTTTTTTTTTTTTTTTGAGTCGCCGGACCCACCCACCTACTGCGTTCTGGGACCTCCCACTTCACAAATTAAGCACTGCCTAAAATCACTACATAACTTATTTAAATAACTATAGGCCTATCATTAATAATAAAACACAGGTCAATCAAGTTTATCAAGCTGATAATTTCATTCCAAATCAGCAAATCCATTGAATTCCTCATCCTCGGTGTCGCTTCTGAACAACTCTGCCTCCAGCGGCAGATGAAGCGCCGTTTCCTCTTCTTCTGCGTGGCTGTCGTCAGACTCAGCATCAGCTCCAGTTATTCCGCGGTGAAAAAAAAAAAACATATATACGTCGCACCGGAGTATAAGTCGCATGGCCAGCCGAACCATGAAAAAAAGTGCGACTTATAGTCCGAAAAATACGGTAAATCAGTTACTACACTTCAGAGAGCTGTTGGCATGGACTTATTAGATGGAAAGAAGTGTTATTGTCTAAAGAAGCATGTTACTGGTCTGAGGAAAGGTCGAAGACAGGGGTGTCAAACTCATTTTGGTTCAGGGGCCACATACAGCTCATCTGATCTCAAGTGGGCCGGACCAGTAAAATAATTGCAAAATAACCCGTCAACTCCAAATCTTTAGCGTTGTTTTTTCAGTAGGCTATGCTTTACGCTTCAGCCTACGTTTGTAGCCTACAGAATCACTGATCACAAGGGATCTAGATTATTACACGTTTATTCACAGAGAGGCCAATGGATTTGAAATAAAATGCATTTCACTCTCAAACAACTGGTTTATTTTTATACAGTTGAGTGAATACATTTTTACATCTGACAACCTGAACCAACTCCCCACACTAATGTTGGCAAAGGCAGACTGCTTTTCAGGGCACGCGACTTCTGCAGCCTTCAGCATGCATTTTTTCACAAGTTCACCATCAGAAAATGGCTTGGATGCTTGCACCAACTCGTTTGCAAGA
This sequence comes from Neoarius graeffei, assembly GCF_027579695.1. Lineage (NCBI taxonomy): Eukaryota > Metazoa > Chordata > Actinopteri > Siluriformes > Ariidae > Neoarius > Neoarius graeffei. Next base: position 66,611,822 of record NC_083588.1, on the reverse strand, counting down.
AGGTCGCGAGCTTTCACTGCTCCATCACTGACCTCATGGCTGCGAGTAAATGCAGACTGCTGTTTCTTCAGACCAGCTAACGATTCGTTTATCTTCTCTTCTTAATTGTCCATACAAATTGTGAAATCTTTCTTTATGATGAGTCTCATAGAGGTGCTGAATATTACACTACCGTTCAAAAGTTTGGGGTCACCCAGACAATGTTGTGTTTTCCATGAAAAGTCACACTTTTATTTCCCACCATAAGTTGTAAAATGAATAGAAAATATAGTCGAGACATTTTTCTGGCCATTTTGAGCATTTAATCGACCCCACAAATGTGATGCTCCAGAAACTCAATCTGCTCAAAGGAAGGTCAGTTTTATAGCTTCTCTAAAGAGCTCAACTGTTTTCAGCTGTGCTAACATGATTGTACAAGGGTTTTCTAATCATCCATTAGCCTTCTGAGGCAATGAGCAAACACATTGTACCATTAGAACACTGGAGTGAGAGTTGCTGGAAATGGGCCTCTATACACCTATGGAGATATTGCACCAAAAACCACACATTTGCAGCTAGAATAGTCATTTAGCACATTAGCAATGTATAGAGTGGATTTCTGATTAGTTTAAAGTGATCTTCATTGAAAAGAACAGTGCTTTTCTTTCAAAAATAAGGACATTTCAAAGTGACCCCAAACTTTTGAACGGTAGTGTGTATTCTTTGAGCACTGCAACCTGTTGATTACATACCAAGCCCACTGGTTTGTATTCAGCTCTGTGAATAAATAATACTCAGTCCATTTTTCCTGGAAAACTCTGCACTCTACGTCAACTTTTCTTCTTTTTGACAAAGACATTTTGGTAATGGGGTATCACTCTTGATCATTTTCATAGCAACTTAATAGTGGTGAGGCAAGACGGCCATTCATGGAATCAGACAGCACATCTGGGCACGTTGCTAAAATGTGCTGTTTATTTCCGGGTCTCTTGTTATGTCAGTGCTGCTGTTTTTGGCTGCCCCTAGCGGCTGAATTGAGCATTTCGGTTATTTCTTTAAAAATTCATAAGTCGTCACAGGAATGGGCTCGAGATTTACTTTTTTTTTTTTGACATCCTTAGAAATTTTTTCTCTACAAGTCTGGGGCCGGATTAAACCATCTAGCGGGCCGGATCCAGCCCGCGGGCCGTATGTTTGACACCCCTGGTTTAAGAGAATCCAAAAGTAGAATGGTAAAGAAAATGAAAGTCATAAAATAAAAGGTTTCAGTGGCTGCACAACACCGGGTGTTTCATCTCTGCTGGGTCCTTCTGTCTGTTTCTTTATTGCTCTGTCTCTTATCTTTCTACATGCAGGGTTTAAGAGAAGCTTCTTTAAATATAAATGGGGGAAGAGATGCACAGAAAAGAGCTTTATTAACTGAAGTCATTAGACAAAAAAAGATTAGATGTTATTTGACTCCAGGAAACACACAGTGATGATTTAAATGAAGTGGATTTGGGGGGGGGGGGCAGTATGTTCTTAGCCACAGGACGAATTTTAGTGCCGGGGTCGCTATTTTATTTTCTCCTTTATTAAATATAAACATCATGTCAAGTGGGCGGCACGGTGGTGTAGTGGTTAGCGCTGTCGCCTCACAGCAAGAAGGTCCTGGGTTCGAGCCCCGTGGCCGGCGAGGGCCTTTCTGTGTGGAGTTTGCATGTTCTCCCCGTGTCCGCGTGGGTTTCCTCCGGGTGCTCCGGTTTCCCCCACAGTCCAAAGACATGCAGGTTAGGTTAACTGGTGACTCTAAATTGAGCGTAGGTGTGAATGTGAGTGTGAATGGTTGTCTGTGTCTATGTGTCAGCCCTGTGATGACCTGGCGACTTGTCCAGGGTGAACCCCGCCTTTCACCCGTAGTCAGCTGGGATAGGATCCAGCTCGCCTGCGACCCTGTAGAACAGGATAAAGCGGCTACAGATAATGAGATGAGATGAGATCAATCTTATTGTATCCCAGACAGATCAATGTTTGATCATTTATTTTCAATACGAGATGTTTTTGATGTCCGTAAATTTTATAATGTCAATGTCGGCATCATATCCATTGATCAAGAAAGGCTTTTGATTGTGTAGATCATGGTTTTCTCTTCACACTGCAGGCTTTTGGAATCGGGGGGAGTTTTTTATCCTGGGTAAAACTGCTCTACAGTCAGCCTTGCTGTTTAGTGAAGGTGGGGGGAGGGTTGAGTCCCTGTGCCAGTTCGGAGAGGGATCAGACAGGGCTGCCCCGTCTCAGGCCAGCTCTACAGTGTTCCTATTGAACCTCTCCTGTGTACAGAGCCGGTTCAGACCTCCATGGGGCCCTAGGCAAAATTCTGCTAAGGGGCCCCTCTTAACTGAACCCCAAAATGTTCAACAGTCACACCTGACACCCAGTGCTTCCACTCATCCCCCCCTTTAAACATATTGCACTAGTGTCGCCACCTGTTGGTCTAACTCCAAATAAATACAGACCAAATCAAATCGAACTAAATGTGTAACAAATTACTCACCATTAAAAATGTCCCTTTCTGCACTTTCTGGATGCAAAATCATCAATAATATGATATAACACATATCGCTTGTGTGTTCAGGACGACCCTCATGCTGCTTCAGAATGGCGTTGGTATTTGACCAGTCATTAACACCTTCTCCTATTATTTTGTGTTTTTTGTGGAAAAGAGCTTACAGCAAAAACAATACACAGCGCTGTTTTTCACGGAGTATGAAAGCCAGCTCCTGCTAACCTTTTCACCATTTGACAGCCGTCTCTGTAATAATCCTGGATGGAATCCTCTTCTGGACTTGTCTTTGTGGGAAGAAAAATCTACCCTGGCTTGACTGGACCTCTGCGCACTAACTCAGTCCGCATACAGTCCGTTAAGACTGGGGGCCAGTCTGCTGGATCGTTTGGTGGAGCAGAGACTGTTGCTTTAGGGTCTGAGCTGGCTTCTGATGCTTGCTGTGCACACGTGGTTGTGTGAATCGTGGCCGAGGCTGCCTGTTCTTCCCCTGTGTCTGTACTGGACAACGGTGTCTGTACTGGACCTGTGCTGCTGCTTGTACTGGCTGAGGCAGCTGCATATGACTCCTCTGTGCTGGTTGAAGGTGGCTCATCTGTGCCTGTCCTATCTGGTTCTGTCCCTCCACTGGCTGGACTCTGTGCTGCTTGTTAGAAACTTAAGCATATAAAATATAGATAAGGCTACCATCAGTTCAGCTCCATCAAATTGGCTGCACTTGTTTTACCTTCAGATACTGTACTTAAAATGTAGGTGATTTTAGATTATTATTTAGCACCATTGTCCTAATATTTCACGAGTTTTATTTATTCACTAATATATCTGCATCTATATTTGCCTGTGGGCTATCCAAGCAAACAAAATTCAATCTATTTATCCATTACTTTCCATTTTGTACAAGTGCAGGTGTAACTACACTCAGAACGATTGATATAACACTTAAATTGTAGAAGCCAGCAAGACGCACACGGAGACCGTCCGGGGTTCAGCCAGGGCTCACCGCCCTGTTATGTAGGTCAAACACCGACTAGCCCCGCCCCTCCCACCCAGAGAGGAAAGTTACCTGACTGCTGTTCCTGCTGTTCATTTTCATGCAGTTTCTTTTTCCTTTTTTCACTCCCCGAGGGATGACTCCGCTTCATCTTGCTAGGTTGATGCACATGCACTGGGAATCTGACGTGCGCGAGTAGCGCGACAGATGGTCACGTCGTCACGTTTTTTGGGGTTTTTTCCCCCCATGGGGCCTCTGAGTTTGCGGGGCCCTACGCAACGTGCGTAGTGTGCATATTGGCTGAACCGGTACTGCCTGTGTAGGCTGAGGAGCAGGTTACAGGGTTTATGTCTCCCAGAGCTGGCTCAGAGCCGGCCTGTCGCCGTATCAGCTTATGCAGACGATATCAATGTTTTTATCCAAGATCAGAGAGATACCCAGGAACTTAAAGAAAGCCTGGCAGTGTATGAAAAAGCTTCTTCCACCAAAGTAAACTGGGACAAATGTGAAGCCTGCTTGATAGGTCAGTGGAGCGTAAGAGACATCCCTGATCTTCCTGAGAACCTAAGGTGGGGAAAAAGAGGCATCAAAGTTCTAGGAGTGTACCTAGGGTGTGAGGACTTCCAAAAGCAGAACTGGGAGGGAGTGCTGGAGAAAGTGGTTGCCAGGTTGTCTAAATGGAAATGGTTGCTTCCCCAGCTGTCCTACAGGGGGAGAGTTCTGATAGCTAATAACCTGGACGCCTCTTCTCTTTGGCATCGGCTGATCGTCTTAGTGCCACCACCAGGCCTCGTGAAGGACGTACAGTGGCTCTTGGTGAACTTCTTCTGGTCGGGTCAACATTGGCTGAAGGCACCGGTTCTCTACCTCCCTGTAGCAGTGGGAGGACACGGTCTCATGGACATCCTCTCAAGAACGGCTGCCTTCAGATTGCAGACAGCCCAGAGGCTACTATACGGTTCTGGCTATTGCCGGCTGACTTCTGCTCAGCTGCTTCTGAAGAAGGAAGGCTGGCTGGGACTGGACAAGCAGCTGTTTCTCTTAAGATCCTCTGAAGTTGACCTGACTGGAATAACACCTTTCTACAACTCAGTGTTTGAAGTGTGGAGGATGTTCAAGTTCACAAGACCTGGTGCATGGATCTTTGAGGAGCCACTGTTCCACAATGACTTCTTCGCAGCCACCACACTTTCCTCCACATCATTAAGAGCCAAGTTTGTCGAGGCTGGCATTGTTAAACTGGGCCACCTGATAAGAACATCTCCAGAAAGCCTTGGCAGAGTCACTAACATCAGGTCCTCCAGGGTGCTGAGGAAGATGGTGGAGGAGGTCTGGGAGTCCCTGACTGTACCGCTGAAGGTATACGCCCAAAACCATGCCCTAATTGACCAATGGCACGAGGCTCAGGACTATATCTTTCCCGCGCTAAGCGTCAGGCCTGCTGTTGAGGAGTGGCGAGAGGAGAGCGGGCTGCTTCTGTCCCTGAAAACACCAGCGCTGGGCAACTTCAGCTCTTGCGGAAAGAAGCAGCTCTACTACAGCTGCGTGAAAATACTGAACTTCCGCTCTCTGGCTGAAGTCAGGGAGTCGAGGTGGACTCAGGTTTTTACTTCAGACTGCACACCTAAAGGCTGCTGGCGGATTTTATATCAGCCGCCTGTTGAAAAACGGACGGCTGACCTCCAGTGGAGGATCATCCATGGAGCGATAGCTACAAACAGACACAGGGCTCACCTGGATCCCAGCACTGGGGAGGGACGTCCCTTTTGTAACCAACAAGAAATTTTAGAGCATTTTGTATCTCCTTGTCGTTGCTTAGTGGGTCTGTTCAGGATACTGAAGGGGTGGGTGGAAAAGCTGAGGGAGAAATTTTCTGTTCCTTTGTTTATCTTTGGGCCAAAATACACAATCAAAAAAGACAGATTCTGGTCTTAATTTTTTTACGTGGAAGCGCAAAATTGGCAATATGGAAGACCAGAATAAACCAGATACAGGGCCGAGGTCGGACTGATGTGGTGCAGAGCTTGAAAGGGTTAGTTACACAGGGATGAAAGTCTTCCGGAAATCCGGATATTTGACAAAACTCTTGAAAATCTCTGGTTTTCCGAATGGAGAAATTTTATTTTTCGGATTTTTCGCGTTCCTAGACGCGGTGTAATACTTCACATCGTCCTTGCATGGGCGCGGTCCTTAAATAGCCCAAACATAGTTCATTGATTAAAGACAGGTGTTCTTTGTTAACGGTGCGCGTGCCGGAGCTCGTTAGGCACGCAGGACTGACTCCGTTCTGCGCAACACGATCGCACTAGAAAGCATGTTCAAGCTGCCAGTGTAGCTGCGATCTTTTTAGTTGTGAATTACGAGTATTTCCTCTTGTGTTAATAATTCGCCATGACAAAAGAAGCAAAACTTTCCTCCTTCTTTCGATGTGAAGAGAGGTCAGCAATTTATTGTATATTTTTTTCCATCAAAGTTGCATTTTGTGGTTTCGAAGCTAAGTTTTAGCGCCGTTTCTAGAACACAACATCAAGAAAACGTGGAAGAAACAGCAATAATGGAAGAGCCGGTTTCTAAGCTGCCTAAAACTAGCAATGGGAATTATTTTTTGTTCCATAATGCACTCAGGCTGCCAGTCAGTGTGTGACACCCCCGAAAAATCCTAGCCACGCCCCTGATTTACATGAGAAATTTGGTATTCATTGGTGTTTAAATTTACAGACAATACGAACTAATGTAAACGATTGGCTTCAACTCGCATAAATCTGAATTGGAAATGTTTAGTTCACTTTAGCTTCTGCAAACGCACAACTCTACTAAAACATTGATAAACAAGGCTCAATGTCCCCAACATTGAAACCTGAAAGCTTTAGAAACTCTAACAGACCTTTACTGTTTAACAGCACTGTTTTGGGATTTTGCCAAGTTTACCTTCAACTGTCTGATTTTTTTTTTTTTTCAAAGTAATGAACTGTGTAGCAGGAAAATCACCACGTTTTCTAAACGCACTCCTGAAAATTACTCATTAACTCGGGGAATTAAATTAGATATTTTTGACATGTTAATCATTTAATGTACATGAAAGAAAAAGGCTTAAAAGTTATAAATTGTTTTAGTGAAAATAAGCACTAGAATGCAGGGTTTTGCGTGTTATGTTATTAAAATATTTTCGGGGGACGCCGCCCCCCGTTTGACTTTCAAAAGTTCAGGATTTTTTTCTTTGCTCCACTTTCATCTCTCGTTACAGCTCGTCTCCGAGTAGAACATGCTTTTTACAAACTGACCAACAACCTGGACACTTTTATAGATTCATGGGGTATTAGACAGGTTTTATGTTCACTTGAAGGGGACGGCTCACTGCCTCTTAATTTTTTATTTTTTAGTTTTTTATTACATATGGTGTTTGTGTGCATGACTTTTTTTTCCTTTATAAAGGTCCTGTGTAATGGATCTGATGAGTTGTAGTAATGAATGTTTACAAATGCTTTTTTAAAAAATATTTTTTAGTTTTTGCTTTCAGTAGATAAGAACACAAATGGAAACTGAAGTAATTAAAGATGTTTTTAAAAGTCAACTCTCTCTCTTTGTCTGTCTATCTCTCTCTATCTGTCTCCTCCTTCTGTCTCCTGTTTTGTTTTTTTGTCTCCCTCTCATTTTTGTTTTGTTTCTATTTTTCTGTTATTTCTTCTTTTTTTTACTCTTTTACCTCATTTTGTTGTTGTTGTTGTTGTTGTTGTTTTTCCAGACTTTAGATCTGTATTTAATTCTCTGCATAATAATCAGTTCAATGTGTAGCTGCTCATCTCACCAACAGGGGGCAGTGTAGAGTAAATCACGTATTTATTGTGTGTGCGGTTTTTGTTTTTTTACAGGAAAGCATTGTGAAGATGGGGGAGCAGGAGTTCGATTAACTCTACACTGACAGTGTGTGTGTGTGTGTGTGTGTGTGTGTGTGTGTGTGTGTGTGTGTGAACACAGCTGGAAATCAACCCTGCTCTTGTGTATATACAGAACTATTTTGTTGTTTTAATGTGATGATTTTTTTAAAGGGCTGGGATTTTTTTTTTTTTAAATGTACTTTTTATATCAAAATATAAATTATATGTCTATAAAAAATTGTCTCTCTTTTTTTATTCTAACAGAACATTTAGTGCAGTGGATCTGTTATGTTTTATCCACACCACCTCGTCTTCGAAAAAAATCCCTTCCACACACAACCGAACATCTGCGTTTTCAATCACATTCATAAACATTCCAGACCTGTAGATGGCATTATTTCCCCAAATCCGACCCCCTAATCACATCAGAATAGCCCTCTGTTGGCGTCACTTCCGCCTAAACATAAAACATGGCGCCAAGCTCGTTCGTCTGGACAGACTCGGAGACAGAATCGCTTCTAAACACAATTTTGGAGTATAAACTTCAAAAGACGCAAGAAAACGTTGATTGGGAATCTTGTCAAAGCAAATATGTGGACATACTGACCCTGTTTTTGGAGCAGTAGTTGGGCTTCTAAAATTAAACATGAAATAGCACCTGCACAATAATTAACGCTTTCAAGGCACTACTCCGATCCATTACTCTTTGTCCATGCTTAATCTGGCTTCTGCAGTAAACAAAGGTCGCACGTTTGACGTCAGGGCAGATTTGTTGTCATTTTTTTGGCGCAGATTGTGACGTTCTAAAACGCAAAACTCCGGTTATCTCTGTCTACACGAAAAGGCATACACGGAGTTTTCAAAAATCTTCACTTTGCCCGGAGTTTTTTTAAATATTTGTTTTTGATGTGTTTTCATGTGGATGACAGGCCAAAACGTAGAAAAATATCTTCGATTTAGCAGATACCCGGCTACATGTGGACGGGGTCTCTGTGCTTCATCATCAAGTTCATGATTTGATTGTTTGTTTATAGAATTTTATTGTTGTTAACTATTAATTGTGTAAAATAATTCAGTAAATGGCTCCGAATTTTACTGAACCTAAAATTATAAACCAAAACAAGGAGTATAGGAAGCCATTAAAATAGTTTTTTACAGATATAGTGTATATAATGACACGTCAAACATGTAATATGTCATGAATGCTGCAATATATAAACACAGATAAACAGTGAATATAAAAGTATACACACCCCTGTTAAAACTGCAGGTTTTTGTGATGTGAAAGGTGAAGATGATTTGTGTCAGATGTTTAAATGCAGAACGTGTAAATGGACCTTTTTTAGTTGTTCTGTCTTTGTATCAGGAAAAGAAAATCAAAATATAAAACGTGAACACTTTCTTAATTGTGGTTTCAAAATCCAGGCAGGAGAAACAAAAACAAGTCTTTTCATTTATTTTTCTGATCAAAAATTGCAGATGCAACTCTTAAAAAGCAACCTGTTTCTTTTCCTTCTTTCCTGTAACAGTCGTAACCAAACTGAGTAAGGGGTGTGTGTGTTTCTGAAACCTGTGACTGTAGAATGTAAAAGCTCAGGGTTTTCCAACAGAAGAACGACGGTAATAAACATGAGCAGGAATGAAAAGGCTGCCGTTCGAGCCAGTCAGCTGAAGGCCGTGCCCCGGAGAGACTCTCAATGCGGCCCAGTGTTGAAGTTCATCTCCGGTCACACGGCCCATCACGTCTCCTGCGTGTTTGTTCCAAGACTCCGCGTTGTCTGTGCTGTTAATGGAACATAACCGAGTGTTGTTCTGAAAGATGCAGCTCTTCCTCATCTCAGAGACCTTCACCTTCCACACACAGACACAAACGCAGGGTTAGGTTCTCTCTCGGAGACTGGACATGGGTTCATGGACCACCGGAAAAACAATGAGCATATCTGTGACCATTTTTGCCAAATGAAAGTTAAATATTTTAAAATTCTTTCAGCCATGTCTGCGTTAACATTATCACCTGAATGGACTCGTTCTTTTCCCGTCTTCACTTCCTCGTGACCAGGTGAGCGGAGGAAACACGATCTCTTCCTGATGTTTGTTCTTCAGCAAAAGCAAGAACTGTTTGGCCGTCCTTACTGTAGATCAGAGCTGGGACGCTGTATGTTGTGAACATGTGCAAGTCTGGAGATTTTGTATTTGTAAACAAATTTGTGCAGGACGATGTGCAGCTCTCCCGTTTCTTCAAAATCAAATCGTTTTATAGCAAATGGCAAAAGTGATTTCATGTCACAGTAATCTGCTCAGATCTCGCTGCTCAGTGAGTCGAGCATGTAAACTGATTCACTCTGAGTCACTCTGTGAGTCGAGCATGTAAACTGATTCACTCTGAGTCGAGCATGTAAACTGATTCATGCTGAGTCACTCAGTGAGTCGAGCATGTAAACTGATTCACTCTGAGTCACTCAGTGAGTCAAGCATGTAAACTGATTCACTCTATCACAGCTCGTATTGTTGGACTCCCAACTTTTACTCTGTTCACAATGTACATTTTTTAACCATTATGTGGCAAAAACGTACCTAATAATCTGGGTTTTCTCTCTCTCTCTCTCTCTCTCTGTCACATACACACAACTCACGTTACTCCTGAGATCACCGATCACCATGAGATCACAATGAGAAGTGGATGGTTCCACAGAGAAACCATAAAGACAGCTGTAGATGTTCTTCCTCAGACAGCCTCAGGACTGAAATTACTCAGTGTCCATAAATCGGCTGAGAACGCTTTGACTACAAACATGGACACTTCGAACTACAATCCCCAAGTCTCACAGCACCCTCTGTCTCCCAACTACTGATCTCAGCTGACATTCATTTCCCTAATCACTGCTCTCCCTATTTAAGCCTCGCACACGCCACTTCAGTGCGAAGTATTGTTCTGCTCCATTCAGTTCATACCAAGCCGTGTTTATTCTGGCTGCCTCTCAATTTCTGACCTTTGCTTACTCTCTCACATTTTCGCCCTTTGTCTTTCCTGTACCACGTTGTTTGCCAATCGCCTGACCCTCGCTTGCTACCGACCACGACTTCTGTCTCTCGATTTGGATTTGTCTACAGTTTGCTTCACGCCTTCTTCTGCATATACATTCGTAAGTGCCTGCACTCTGACAGGATACTTCGTCATTATGGATGTAGCAGAGGAAGCGAAACAAACTGCGCTTAACGCCCAGGGACACCTTCTGGGAGAACATCAGCAGATGCTAGCAGACCTCAACGCAAGAACAGCGCAACTAGCTTCTGTGATGTCGCAGGCCCTCCTAGCGCGCCCCGAGGCTCCTCCAAACCCCGCGCTGCAACTTCCTGTTCCGGAAAGATTCATGGGAAACACTAATGCATGTGAGGGTTTCTTGCTACAGTGCTCCATGTATTTTGCTTCCATGCCTAACCTGTCTGAAAAACATAAAATTGCAAAGTTCCTCTCTTTTCTCACCGGTAAAGCACTCTGATGGGCCAGTGCTGTTTGGAACCAAGGAGGTGAGCAAACGAAGTCTTACGAGCAATTTCTCGCTCAATTCAAGAGTGTATTTGACCATGAACCCAAGGGGATTGAAGTAGGAGAGAGCTTTCTCAACATTTCCCAAGGTTCTCGTAGTATGGCTGAATACATGTTGGACTTCAGGACACTGGTGGCTGCCAGTGGGTGGAATGATCCAGTGTTGAAGGCAGTCTTTCGTCAAGGTCTGCGTCCTGAGATTCTCAGTGAGCTGGCCTGCAAAGATGAACAATGCACTCTAGATTCACTCGTCGTCTTAGTCATCCGCCCCTCCATTCAGGAAAGCACTCGGCCAGTTCAGCCATCAGAAAGCAAATCACCCATAGATCTATTTCATACCCGGTCGACACATTCCAAATGTCTCCGGAGGAAACAGGAGGGCTTATGCTTCTGCGGGAGTGCCGAGCACCAGCTCAGACAGTGTCACCTCCGTCCGTCTCGTGCAGCTCCCGTTGCAGGTCCTGCACATAGCGTAAGTCCCACACGAACTTTCAGTTCAAAATCATTTAAGGTTCCTGTACTGTTAAAGTTGGCAAACTCCACACATTATCCTCTCTGCGTTTATCGATTCAGGAGCAGAGGGGATTTTTGTCAGCGATTCCTATACCCAGCGGTTCAACCTGCTAACAACCTCTTTCCAAAGTGCACTTAGCATGCGAGCTATCGACGGAGAACCCATAGGAGAGGGTCTTGTCACTAGGCGCGCCATCCCCCTTCACATCCAGGTGGGGGTGTTACATTCAGAGTTCATCTCCCTCTACGTCACCTCTATGAAGGACCACGATATCATCCTTGGCTACCCTTGGCTGCAGCTTCACAATCCTTTGATTTCCTGGCAAAGCAAAGAAATACTCCAGTGGTCACCCATCTGCTACCAGGGTTGCATTGCTTGACCTCAAGTAAGAATCTCATCTACCTCGGTGGAAAGTCAGCTACCGGATTCCCTTGATAACATCCCAGAATGTTATCTGGCCCTCAAGGAAGTATTTAGCAAGGGAAAAGCCTGTGGTTTACCACCTCATCGTCCATACGACTGCGCTATCAACTTGCTGCCTGGCATGACACCGCCAAGAGGCCGCATCTACCCACTCTCCCAGAAAGAGCATGCAGGTATGGAAGAATACATTCAGGATGCCCTCAAGCAAGGTTACATCCATCCTTCCAGATCTCCAGCTGTGGCGGGCTTCTTCTTTGTGGAAAAACGGGGTGGTGGTCTCAGGCCATGCATTGACTATAGAGGACTTAATCAGGTGTCCGTGAAGTATCCCTATCCTCTTCCTCTGGTTCCGGCAGCCCTGGAGCAACTCAGGTCAGTGAAAATCTTCTCTAAACTCAATTTACGCAGTGCCTATAATCTCAGTTGAATAAAAAGGGGTGATGAATGGAAAACCGCCTTCAGCACTACTGCCGGCCATTTTGAATACCGGGTAATGCCATATGGCCTTTCTTCCGCTCCCAGCATATTCCAGTGCCTGATAAATGACGTTCTCTGGGACATGTTAGGCAAATACACCATCGCGTGCATCAATGATATCCTCATCTACTTCCCAGAAGAAGCAACCCACGTGGGTCATGTTAGAGCAGTTCTCAATTGCCTGCTCAAGAACCACCTCTACATCACAGCTGAAAAATGTGAGTTCAACCAGAAATGTATCTCCTTCTTAGGCTGTCATCAGTGCTGAGGGGGCTAGTATGGACTCTTCCAAGGTTTCGGCAGTCACCTCATGGCCCACTCCCAAGTCCATCAAGGATCTCCAACATTTCTTGGGTTTTGCAAACTTCTATCGCTGTTTCATTAGGAGTTTCAGCATGATTGCCGCTCCCTTAACCGCCTTGCTCAAGAAGGGACCCAAGCGACTCCATTGGAACCCCACGACAGAAGAAGCCTTCAGTCATCTGAAGCAAGCTTTCACCTCAGCCCCAGTGTTACAGCATCCTGACCCTTCAAAGCCATTCATTCTTGAGGTAGACACATCTGACACCGGAGTAGGGGCCATTCTGTCACAACGTTTTGGGGAGAAATTGAAAACTCATCCTATAGCCTTTTTTCTAGAAAAAACTCGCCTGCAGAAAGAAATTATGATGTGGGGAACAGAGAGCTGCTTGCCATCAAACTAGCCCTTGAAGAGTGCCAACACTGGTTAGAGGGAGCAACTCATCCGTTTATCATCCTCACAGATCATAAGAATCTGGAGTACCTCAGAAAAGCTAAGAGATTAAACCCTCGTCATGCCAGGTGGGCTCTTTTCTTTACACGCTTTGACTTCACCATATAATTCCGTCCAGGCTCTAAGAACACCAAAGCCGATGCACTATCATGAGTCTTTGCCCCACCTCATCAAGACTCTGTCACACACTCAATTCTCCCACAGCAGTGTTTTGTACAGTCTATCACTTGGGACCTCGATAAGGGAATCCCAACCTCAGACTCAACCCCACAATCTTCCACCAGGACTACTATATGTACTGAATCACCTCAGAGGCAGACTCATCATGTAGGCTCATGCATCTCCCGCCACTGGACACCCTGGCAGTCAGCGCACCCATTAGCTGTTGAAGAACAAGTATTGGTGGGAGAGCATGATCACAGACAGCAACCATTTCATTGCTTCATGCTCAGTTTGTGCCCAAGTCAAAGTGCTAAGAACCCCACCAGCAGGCAAGCTCTGTCCCCTCCCTGTACCTCAGAGACCCTGGTCCCACATAGCTATCAATTTCATCACCAACCCCCCCCAAGGCAATACAACCATTATGGTCACCATCGACTACTTTTCCAAAGCCCTTAAACTTATCGTGTTACCTGGCATCCCCACAGTAGCTCAAACTGCAGAATTACTATTCCAGCATGTTTTTAGATATTATGGCCTTCCTAAAGTCATTGTCAGCGATCGGGCCTTCAGTTCATCTCATGCTTTTGGACATGCTTCATGGAAAGACTGGGGATATCAGTGTCTCACATCAGGGTATTATCCCCAGTCAAACGATCAAGTTGAAAGAGCAAATCAAGAAATCAGCTGCTTCCTGAGGATTTTCTGCATGCCCAACCAGGGGGACTGGGCACAATTCCTCGCATGGGCCGAGTATGCGCAGAATTCCCTGAAACATTCTGCAACTCAGTTGATACCATTTCAGTGCATACTTGGCTACCAACCACCCTTTTTCCCCTAGGACGACACACCCAGTCATGCACAAGCAGTAGAAGACTGGTTTTCACACAGCCAAACTATATGGGAAGAGGTCCACCAACGTCTGGAAACCGTCAATGCCCAGTATAAGGACTATGCTGACAAGCGGTGGGCAAACAGTCCAGACTTTTCTCCAAGCGACAGAGTATGAGTGGCAACTAGGAACCTCAGAGAGCCCAACACCTGTAAGAAGCTCCAGCCATAATACATTGGACCATTCAAGGTCATTTGTCGCATTAACAAGGTCTCATACAGTCTGGAGCTCCCCCCCTCACAGCAGGCTAGCACCCACATTTCACGTCTCCAGTCTAAAACCTGCGATCCCAGGGTCCCTTGCTGAGACCACACCAGTCCAGGAACACCCAGCTCTCAACATAGAGGGTGAACCAGTCTACCAGGTAAAAAAGATCCTCAACTCAAGACGAAGAGGAGGACAAATTGAGTACCTGGTAGATTGGGAGGGTTACAGCCCTGAAGAACAGAGCTGGGTCGCCGCCAAGGATGTCTAGGCCCGCTCCTCAAGCAAGAATTCCACATCCTGACAAACCAGCACCCAGAGGTAGGGGCTGTCCCAGGAAGAATGTAGCTCCCAGAGGGAGCTCCTGGGGGAGGGGGGTTTCTGTCAGTATGGGTGGCTGAGAACGCTTTGACTACAAACATGGGCACCTCGAACTACAATCCCCAAGTCTCACAGCGCATCATAACTGATGCTCATATTCACAAGTGGATCATCAGGACTGATATTTCATCTGTGCTGTATGTCGAGCATGTATAGCATATTTGACAATAAACTTGACTTGACTTGATCAGAGCACAAGTTCCTGGTTCCAAAGTTGTCCTCTGGGACTCTATAGGACACAGTTATAGAAGTGAGTTATTTCTAATCACGCTGTCTGTTATCACCCAGATGAGGGTGGGTTCCCTTTAGAGTCTGGTTCCTCTCAGGGTTTCTTCCTCGTGGAGTCTGACGGAGTTTTTCATCACCAACATCACCACAGGCTTCATCATCAGGGATAAAATTATAATTGTGAAATTTATATCTGGAATTTATGTTTTTAAAAATCTGCTTTGTGTTCCGAATTAAAACCACTGTAGAAATAAAATGGAGTTGAACTGAAATTGGGCTAACCTCAAACCTGTCACTGTGCTAACAAACCCAGTGGGTTCATGATCATTTCTCAGGTGCTGTATGGAAATTTTTGGCACCCTGATAATTGTCAATAAATGTTAAACATTAAAAAAGCACAATAGGTTAAAGTTAAAATATCAATTAGCCACAAATTAGCTCACAATAAACTAGCATTATTTAAAAAAACTATAAATTAATCAGCAATTAACAGAAACTCACTATAATTATTCTATAATATGCAAACATTATTATTATAAATCATTTGAATAATTCTCGATATACAGTAATCAGTGATTAATCTGTTTAACCTTCTCATCATTAAAACACGTTAATATTTGAAATCACTTTATTAGACAGTAAAACATCAATCTATAGAGCATTGACCACCTTTAAGCTCCTCTTCAACATCACTCACCCCATCCTGTAATTAACGTCATCCATGTGATCAGTGCTCTGTTTATTAACGATTACAGTGTGCAGTATGAGAGTAAAGCACATGACCTGCTCCGACTCTCACACCCACACGGAAATCAACAATTTACACACACAGGCAGAAAAGCTCAGCTGAAAACCACGTTGGATGTAAATGAATTTAAAACCTCAGTAAAACTCAGTTTAGTTGAATTTGGCGTCCTGATGGAGTGGAATTCTCTCCTCTGTTACTGAAGCGCAGGATCAGTCCATGTACTTTTCCACTCGCAGGATTTGGCAGTACATCAGCATGGAGAAGGCCAGAGCCAGGATCTGGGGAAGGGAAGGAACTGGAACATGAGCTTGTCTACAAACCACAAATCTCTCTCTCTCTCTCTCTCTGATACACTCCATGTGGATGAGGAAAGGTGGAGCTTGTGGTTTCCTGTGGGATGGCGAGGTCCTCGTTGGTTTTATCACAGTCCATTTCTGGGGCAAGTGTTTGTTTTTCAGAGCTTTTTTAAATGAAAGATTGAACTTGACGTTTTTGACTGGATTTTTCATTTGACTTCTGTAAACTAACTGAAAGGAGTTGAAGAAACCCTGACTCGCTCGCTGAACCAGATCAGGGGGTTGCATGTTTAAATCTCTGCAGCTCGACAGAGCAGTTTTACAGGACACTCTGAAGACGCCATCGTCATTCTCAGGAACATATTATCGTTTGTGGGAATAATTACCACCTGAAGAATGAAAGCTGTTCAGCATTTTAGCGTTCACAGCAAAATGGCCGCCAATCAGTGTACAACTGTGGGCTGTAGAATTTCTGGTCCTTAACTCTAAAAACTGATATTTAACAGTTATTCCACGAAATCGAGTCATACATGAGCTGATAGCTGACGAGGCGCGCAGCACCAAGATTGAGTGGAATAACTGTTTTATTCTATCCACATTCACTGGATTTTGAAAAACAGAGCATTTTTATTTGCTGCAAATTTGATAAATAAAAATTTTTATACAAAACATCCAACAAAATCATTTCCACTTAGAATGTAAACAAACTTGTCAAAATGACAGGAGCAATTTGTGAAAAATTCAATAATAACTCTTGAAAAATTAAAAATAAAAAAAGATGTGTTCTTACTATCAAAAACTTTTACTTATTTTGTTGCTTTTTTTTCGTATTTTTGGGTTTTTCTTCTTCTCCTTCTTTAGAGTTTTTTGTTGGTTGGTAAACCAACTTAAATGTGCATTACCGCCACCGACTGGCTGGAGTGTGGAACAGGAGATAGTGGGGGTTGAACTATATTTTTAGCTATTTCTGTTTCTTTTAAATACCTGATAACAGTTTTTGGGGTTTCAGAGTCTTTATTTCATCCTCTGTTGGTTCAGAAACACGCTCTGCCATTTTGTTTTTCTCTACTCACGGTATATGAGCTGATATCCTAGTAGTAGAGTAGCCAATCAGAGCATGCGATTGCTCATATCCAGTGAATGTGGATTGAATAAGTTACTGTAATTGGTGTATTAGAAGGCAAAATTATGGTCAAACTTAGTTGAATTCGATGATGGGGCTAAAACACTGGGGGCAAAACCATCGTAACCCACAGAGTTAGTTTGGCGTTTAATGATCTGCTTCCTGTCCTGTCATTAACACTCGGGTCACATGACTTGGACTCGACTTTCACCGAAGTCACAGATTTGCTGACTTTCTCCTCAACCTGTAACTTTGACATCGATAGCTCATGGCTTCATGCCCACGTTTAAGCACTGAGACAGACCTGAGGACGGGAGCTCAGCGCCTTCACCATGTTCCCACAGACAGCAGCTTTCACCGACAAACACTGTCTCACTGACAAAAACGAGAGGGCTGGAACATGCAGAACCCGGTTCTACAACATCAGATGCTGAAGTGTCAATTTCACGTTACATTTGCTATTAAAAAGAGTCGGGAGCGCTGCGTGTAAACGGTGAACATCTTATCTCGTGTGATATTAAACTAAAATATTCTGTTCTTAGAGTGAAAGTTATTCATCTCTCAAATCTCCCCCCATCTCCCAGGTTCTGAAGGTCTTTAGTGAGGAAGTGATGAACACCAGTTTTAAAAACGCTGCATGACTTTTCTATAAATTTCTTACATTAATGATCACTTTGGCCTTAACTTTGCTATGACGTGTGTAAGACTCGAAACTGAAAGTTAAGGACATGTCACTCACAAAACAACAACCTGATGCCACATCTGATGAACCCCACACCCTCGTGGCTGATATCTCAGACCGTAAACCCTCTCTGAGGTGATGTGTTACCTGCACGATGCCGAGACACACTCCGAAACCCAGAACCCAGGTGATGTTGTCCAGAACCCACGCCTTCGCCTTCTCATAACAGGGCTGAGACACAGAAACAAGAAGGGTGTGAGTTCACGACCAAACCACTGCTTCTGTTCTTACAAAGAAATTATAAAAAATGAGAAATGCAATAACTCAGTTATAAAAAGAATATGAGCTAACATCAGAAATGACAGTAATTAATTAATTAACCAATTAATTTCTGTGGCTAAGAAAATTAGAGTTTAAACAGTTTTGCTCTTTTCATCTTTGACCGTTTTATTTTTAAGGTTTCTTCTTGGTTTGGTGAAATGTCTGCATTGAGGAACAAACTAACACTAATCCTGTTTAACTCTCCTTAAGGACTCCTACATGAGGCTGCTGTTTCTGGACTTTAGTTCTGCGTTTAATACCATCATCCTGCAGAAACTGGTTACCAAGCTGGCAACGCTGGGAACCTTCTCATCCCTGTGCAATTGGGTTCTGGATTTCCTGACCTGCAGGCCACCAGTGTGTCAGGATTAACAGCAACACTTCTTCCACCATCACCCTCAACACCGGCTCCCCCAGGGCCGTGTGCTCAGCCCTCTGCTGTACACACTGATGACCTTCGACTGCAGGGCTCACTACGACAGCAATCTCATGGTGAAGTTCACTGACGACACAGTAGTGGTTGGACTCATCACCAACGGGGATGAGTCATCGTACAGGATGGAGGTGGAGGACCTGACAAGACGGGGACAACAACCTCATCCTCAACATCCAGAAGACCAAGGAGATGGTTGTGGATTTCCATAGGACTGGCACCCCCCCCACACACACACACAGACACATCAATGGAGCAGATGTGGAGATGGTTCCCTCCGTCAGGTACCTCAGAGTTCACCTGACCAACACGCTCACCTGGTGCACCAACACCACGGCTGTCATAAAGAAAGCCCACCAGCGCCTCTACTTCCTGAGGAAACTGAAGAGGGCAGGACTGGGGGCTGATGTCCTCAGGTCCTTTTACAGCTGTGTGGTGATGAGCATCCTGACGTCCTGACTCACGGTGCGCTATGCTGGCTGCACTGTGGCTGAGAAGGAGGTGCTGCAGAGGGTGGTCAAGTCTGCACAGAGGAGCGTTGGGTGCAGCTTACCACCCATCAGTGACATCTACACCACCAGATGTAAAGAAAGAGCCACCTGCATCCTCCGTGACCCCACCCACCCTGCACACAGACTTTTCACTCCCCTGCCCTCTGGAAGGAAGCTGCACTGCATCCAGGCAAAAACATATAGACTGAAAAACAGCTTCTGCCCGGATGCAGTCAGACTGCTGAACTGCTCGACCGCCATATACTGAACACTACGCACCTTACCAACGTGCCTTCATACTGTGAACTGTTGCTGCTCGTGTTTTTGCTGCTGTACTTTCGCACTGTTGCGCTGAACACCTTGAAGCTGTTGCCACTGCAGTACATTGTGCAATACTTTACTGCCCTTTGAATTTTAATGTTTTCCGAGATAGCTTTTATTTTAGTTTATTCTATATTTAAATCCAACCTTAGTTTATTCTATTTTATTCTATATGTTATTTAACTATTTTTTCTTATTTAGTTACTTTTTGTTTTTAGTTAGTTAGTTACTTATTCACACACCGAGACCTGGGTAGCTGTGTTTCCTTCTTATCATGTCACGTGGTTTGAATGACGACAAATTTGAGTCTGAGTTCATCTCTCAGACTTTTAAACAATTGTTCATGTGTTTATTTTTCTTTCCATGTGGCACAGATTCTGAATGCCGGAGTAGAATTGACCCCAGGTGACCCCCTGCGGTTTAAACATGACCTCTGACCTCTTCCCAGCGGTGGCAGGGAGGGGTGTGGTCTCTGCAGCAGGACTCAGGGGGCGGTCCCTCCGTCGTCCGGTTGTACCAGTCAGTGTGGTTGCTCACGCCGCAGCATTTAAACTGCACGAGACACAAAAATCAGCGGATTTGAATCAAACAGTGTCACCACGAAGATGGACAAAGAGAATAAAATCCTCTTACAATCCTCTGCATGCTGTCCCAGGACTTCTTCAGGCTGGGGTTGGTGTCATAATCCCTCATTCCCTCAATCAGGTCCTCCTTTGCTTTCTGGTCCAGCTGGATAACACACAAACACCGGGAATTAATTAATTAGTTTGTTTGTTTGTTTGGTTTCTTGCTAGTTTGCTTGTGAGTTTGTTTCATGACTTATGTGTTTGCTTGTTAATTTTTCATTAAAAAAAACATTTGTTTATTTATTTCCATGCATATTTATTAGTTTACAGACATTAAATAATTTGTTTACTTGTGTGCTTGTTTACTTATGTCTGCATTTGTTTAGCCATTTATTTACTTGTTTTTGTTTATATATTTATTTATGTAATTGTTTATTCTCATTTTGATTTGTTTGTAAAGTACCACACGTTTGTATCCACCTTGTATCTCATTACTGATGTCTCGCACTTCTTTCTTTATTTCAGTGAAATACATCAGCGATCGTTCTGTGAGAAGGTTCTGGATCAGATGCTCGCTCTATGGCAGGGGTTCAAGTAGAACGGTATGAAGAAGCTTTGCGTAACCCCAGCATTGTGCAGGTTCTCACCTCTTTGTGGAAGAGCCCCAGCATGAGGACGAGCGCCACTTCAGTCAGGAACAGCAGCAGGAGGATCACGAAAAACTGGGAAGAGAACAGAAGAGCCGTGAACCTGATGAGCACCTGATGAGAACCTCACACGCTCTGTGTTCACTGGACTGGCTGTGATGTCATTAGGCCACGCCCAAACATCTCACCGTCATCAGAAGACACCGCTGCTCCTTCAGAGCCCCCAGACAGCCCAGGAACCCCGTCACCATGGTAACACCCCCGGCAACCAGCAGCAGGTTGGCCACGGAGAGCGACGGGAAGGACAGCGGGAGGTACGAGATCTCAGCCTGGCGGAAGGAAAGCCACACCCCTACACCAAACAGGCCACACCCACCCAACTGTAAACAAGGCAAGCACAGGTGAGAAGAAAATCAGGAAAATGAAATTATTATTATTGTTGTTGTTGTTATTATTGATATTTACGCCTCAGTGTGTGTATTCTTTCCCAAAACAGAATGTAAAATCTCTGTCTTAATACCCGCTCTGTTTCTGAGTTCTTTACCTGTACAGGAGTAACATCTGTAATCTCATCTCATCTCATTATCTGTAGCCGCTTTATCCTGTTCTACAGGGTCGCAGGCGAGCTGGAGCCTATCCCAGCTGACTACGGGCGAAAGGCGGGGTTCACCCTGGACAAGTCGCCAGGTCATCACAGGGCTGACACATAGACACAGACAACCATTCACACTCACATTCACACCTACGCTCAATTTAGAGTCACCAGTTAACCTAACCTGCATGTCTTTGGACTGTGGGGGAAACCGGAGCACCCGGAGGAAACCCACGCGGACACGGGGAGAACATGCAAACTCCACACAGAAAGGCCCTCGCCGGCCACGGGGCTTGAACCCGGACCTTCTTGCTGTGAGGCAACAGCGCTAACCACTACACCACTGTGCCGCCCTAATAATAATAATAATAATAATAAATGCCATGAAGGAAATAAATCATTGATTCATAAATAACATTTGGAACTCAATCAATAATTAAAACTCCTAGAAGGTCAGTTTGATGCTAAAAGCCGAGCTGCTGTTTCTCCAAACCATCGACTGTAGAACACATGCAGGGCGTGGCTCCACTCTCCTGTTCTATAGGAATGAAGCTAAAATACCTCCGACATGGTGTTAAATTAGGAGCCAGAGTCTGCACAGTCAAGACGAGGGGGTAGACCCACCCACTCTGTTGATAGCCTCGCCCACTGAGTGCATTGCAGAACACCTTCGTTGTGGAAATCAATCTTCTGTCTATCCAGAGAGCTTTATCAGTTCCAGCTGGAGATATTTCATGAACACGGATGCGTCTATGAAGGACATTTATCACATGAACCTGATCTGGAAATTCGCTGACACGAGATTGGTGACCAGCATGACCCGTCATCACCCCGGAGTGGAACGCTGCGCTACGCTGTGCAGTGTGAGTTCATCAGTCATTGTCTGGGACACGCGGATATTCTGAGTGGGCTGTAAACTAACTCACCGACTTATAAAATCCATCAAACGGAATTGGCTCACTGGTGAACAAACTTCTTCTGGATAAACTTTGAAAGCTTTTAAAAACAAATATCTGGGGAACATTAAAATAATGCAGATATCAGTATAGAGAAAACTGACTACTTGACTTCACACTGTAAAAAAAGAATAGTTGAGAATACTTGAAATTTCAAGGCAACAGTCTGCATTAAGAATTTTATGTTTTGCCAACGATGTGCCCATGATAATCCAAACTATGATAAAACTGTTATCTTTATTAAGAATTCTTAATTAAGTCAATTTTCAATTCCTCATTCTGCCAACATAGATTTCTCTTTTTGCTGAACAGTGGCATTCACAGTAGTACAAAAAGGCAAATGAGGTTATCAGACTTTTTGGGGGGCTTTTTTCACCTTTATTTGGATAGAACAGTGTAGAGACAGGAAATGAGCGGGACAGGGAGGGATCGGGAAATGACCTTGGGTCGGAATCGAACCTGGGTCCCCGGATTTATGGTATGGCGCCTTATCCACCTGAGCCACACCCACACAGTGGTAACCTCAGGGGCGTCATGGCTCAGGTGGATAAGGCGCCATACCATAAATCCGGGGACCCGGGTTCGGTTCCGATCCGAGGTCATTTCCCGATCCCTCCCCGTCTCTCTCTCTCCCGCTCATTTCCTGTCTCTACGCTGTCCTATCCAAATAGAGGTGAAAAAAGCCCCCCAAAAAAATTGTGATTGCCTTTTTCCACTACTGTGAATGCCACTGTTCAGCAAAAAGAGAAATCTATGTTGGCAGAATGAGGAATTGAAAATTGACTTAATTAAGAATTCTTAATAAAGATAACAGTTTTATCATAGTTTGGATTATCATGGGCACATCGTTGGCAAAACATAAAATTCTTAATGCAGACGGTTGCCTTGAAATTTCAAGTATTCTCAACTATTTTTTTTTACAGTGCAACACTGGAGATGGAACGACAGTTTAAACGAGAAATGTGACAAAGAAAAAAGCAATTTTGTTGCTGAAACACATGGAGATGGGCGGAGCTAAAGATTATACTGCAGCCAGCGGGGGCGCTAGACCTGAGTGGGCTTCACTTTTTATGTTAAGACGAAACTCTGTCCATGTTTTCTACAGTCGATGCTCTGAACTGATCCCGTACTCTTGAGACGTGTCACTTCCTAAAGATGTAAAGTTCGAGTCCAGGATCTCACCCAGAAGATGAGGTTGAAGATGAACATGAGATATTTGACACAGCAGAGGCAGCCTCGGGACACGCCCATCCTGCAGGAGACGGGAGAGAGACAGGCTGCGTCACGAGGGAGATCACTAACACACACAGTTAACACACTTCAACCATTCACTCTCCTTCCTCCGTGTGTGTGTGTGTGTGTGTGTGTGTATCAGCCTTCACTTTGACTCCAGTGGAATTCCATGACCTGCTCCATGGACAGGAAGTGCCTATTTCCTAACAGGAAGTGGCCACCCAACTCTGTGATGCTGATAGTGTTTATTCCTCAGACAGAACAGATCTGAGTTTCACCTCCAACTTTAACTAAACCCTAAAACTGCACAGTACAGCAGAACGCTGGTACGAGGAGAAAGTAGAACCACATGTAGGTCTGTTCAAAACTTAAAGTATGACATCACACACACACACACACACACACACCATTATGTGTCCTGAGGAAATGACCCTCAGCTCATGTATTATGGGGGAACAAAGACACAGTCAGAAGAATGTAATAAAGTTTATACATGCAATTCAGTGCAAAAGTTTGTATCCCCCTTTCTGAGTTGTGCATGGAAAACTTTAAAACTGGGCACCAATTTCACATCCCCAAACAGAACTCCATCAGGTCTCTTTATCAACACGCTTCCATATTTCCATCCCCTGGAGATGAGCTCTAATGGAGTTACTGGAAGGCGTGGACTTCATTAGTGTTTAATGATTTAATGAAATAAACATTCAAGTCTTATTTCAACTCAAACTCCTGAGTGGTTGAGTTATGAGTTGGAGGAATCCAAAAACAGCTCCCACACACACTCGACTCGGACTTCTTACACTTTTGTGGAGCTGGAGAAGGAAATAAAGAAAATAAAGTGTCCGGAGTGGAGAGAGTTTCCCAAAAGTGGCAACCAGCAAACCCTGACTTCAACAAAGTATGGGGGGCGCGCCAAAAATAAATAAACAAACAAACAAACACACACATGCAGAAGAAATTCACCAAATTCCAAATGGATCATACAGCTGTTCAGGGTTAGTGTTGCTTATCACCACAACAAAGGAACATCTGTAAAAATGCAAAATGCACATGAAAAGTCTTTGAGGGAGAGGGTGCACAAACTTTTGCACATGTCCATACTAAGATTGTGTGGACTCATGGATTATGGATCAAGCCTCAGCACCTGGAACCCATTTCACACCTCCATAATGACATGAAGCAGAGAAGTGGGTTTTAATTTACCTGCTGGAGGAGGAGGAGGAGGAGGAGGAGCGCAGACGGGAAATCGGGAAGAAAAACTCGGAATGTTTCCAGGAATCTTTGAGGAAAAAAAGATTCCTGAAGGAATAATTGTTTGAGAGTGATTTCAGTCCGGATCGTGGTTGTCGGTCTGCAGCAGGTTCCAGCAGATGCGATGAGGAGTGTGTGTGTTCAGGGCTGATGTTCTGGTGCTCTTTGGTTCCTCAGTGCTTTTCTCAGACTCGTTCCTCCTTCAGATCTTTTTAAATTTCCAAATGAGACAGATTCCTTCCTGTGTTTCAAAAACGAGATTCCAAGTTCTCCATGGCCAGAGCAGACGTCCACTTTTTATTCTCAACTCCACATTGTTGATCTTTCATTCTTCTCGCACTAATTTTCTCTCTTTCTCTCTCGCTCTCTGTTCCCAATAAGTTCCAGATGTGGTGAGCGGCCCTCCCCTCCTCTCTCTCTCTCTCTATCTCTCCCCTCTTTCCTTTTGTCCCAAGAGAATCCATTCTACTGCAAGACCCTCCTCTTCTTAAATCTCTCTTTCCCCTCCCCCTTTCTCTCTCCCCTTCCCTCCCCCTCCCTCTTTCTCCCCTCCCCCTTTCTCTCTCCCCTCCCCCTCCCCCTTTCTCCCCTCCCCCTTTCTCTCTCCCCTCCCCCTCTCTGTGGTTTTGTTTAAACGGTTGTGAAGAATTCTGTTTTTCCCCAGCAGTCATACATGTGATGATCCTCTGCAGTCTTCTCTGGTTGTAAACATGTTTTGCACACACACACACACACACACACACGAAGTTTCAGTATCTATTCATCCTCTCCTTCTTTCATTTCTGCTTCTCGTGTGTGTGTCAGAGTAGTCACAGCTCCATCTGGTGGTGTTCAGTGTTCATTACACACCCTGGAGTCTCAGTGCTCAGGTCCGTGTGATGGCTGGGTCCCATTTTCTGATTTATAAACCATTTATAAACAGTAATAACCACCTCGAGTCGTGTTTCTGGCTCTGAAATCTCAGAACCGTCTGAGACCAACAGGGAACAGGTTCCTGAACCAGTTCTGTACAGGATTGTTTGACCCTCGGTGCCAGCTAGTGACCCGGCCCATGTTTTCACCAGTTTTGATCAGAACCTTGCTGTAATCAAGCGTGAGTAATGACCGGAGGGCGTGGCACAGCAGGAGTAAACAGGAGCAGTAAGATGGTGGATCACACTGATTACCTGCGAGATATTTGTTTTCGGTCCATTTGTTTCTGAAGATGTTTCCTTTTCTGTTGCTGCTGTCTGCTTCCTCTCCAAACGAATGACACATCCACTGATGTCATCACAGTTCACGCTAGAAAAACCAGCTATATTTTAATTCCAGCTGGGAAACAACTTTTCAGGTTCCGAACCAATTTATTTTTAGTCGAAATGCTCTGAACGGGTCAATCATCATTTTAATGATTGTCACAGTTAATATGCTGATGCTCTCCTCTCCTCTCCTCAAACCTGACATGGTGAAGACACTCATCTCTTTTATTGCTGATTGTGATTCATTTTTTTAAATGGTAAAAATCATGAGCAGGAAAAATCACTATCACACCAGACAAATAAAAACACAGGGCTGGAACATTCCACCTTCACACTCCTCTACTGTAAACCCCAACCATCACACAGGGGCCTGAGGATCAGCGACTGATGGACAGACGAAGGGTCACAAACTTTCACTGGATGTGATGCCCAGAATAAAGTGTTCTACACAAGCAGCAGAAAGAGAGAGAGAGAGAGAGAGAGAGACAGAGGGGGAGAGACAGAGAGAGAGAAGGGGAGAGAGAGAAGGGGAGACAGAGAGAGAGAAGGGGAGACAGAGAGAGAGAAGGGGAGACAGAGAGAGAGAGAAGGGGAGACAGAGAGAGAGAAGGGGAGACAGAGAGAGAGAAGGGGAGACAGAGAGAGAGAAGGGGAGAGAGAGAAGGGGAGAGAGAGAAGGGGAGACAGAGAGAGAGAGAAGGGGAGACAGAGAGAGAGAAGGGGAGACAGAGAGAGAGAAGGGGAGAGAGAGAAGGGGAGACAGAGAGAGAGAAGGGGAGACAGAGAGAGAGAGAAGGGGAGACAGAGAGAGAGAGAAGGGGAGACAGAGAGAGAGAAGGGGAGAGACAGAGAGAGAGAAGGGGAGAGACAGAGAAGGGGGAGAGAGAAGGGGAGAGACAGAGAGAGAGAGAGTGGGGGGAGAGACAGAGAGAGAGTGTGGGGGGAGAGACAGAGGGAGAGAAAGAAGGGGAGAGAGAGAGAGTGGGGGAGAGAGAGAAGGGGAGAGAGAGAGAGAGAGAGAGAGAGAGAGTGGGGGGAGAGAGAGAAGGGGAGAGAGAGTGGGGGGAGAGACAGAGGGAGAGAGAGAAGGGGAGAGAGAGAGAGAGAGAAGGGGAGAGAGAGGGAAGGGGAGAGAGAGAGAAGGGGAGAGAGAGAGAGAGAGAAGGGGAGAGAGAGAGAGAA
This sequence comes from Neoarius graeffei, assembly GCF_027579695.1. NCBI lineage: Eukaryota > Metazoa > Chordata > Actinopteri > Siluriformes > Ariidae > Neoarius > Neoarius graeffei. The sequence goes on along the minus strand of NC_083588.1, from coordinate 66,584,776 downwards.
GGGGAGACAGAGAGAGAGAGAGAAGGGGAGAGAGAGGGAGAGAAAGAAAAGGGGAGAGAGAGAGAGAGAGAGAAGGGGAGAGAGAGAGAGAAGGGGAGACAGAGAGAGAGAGAGAGAAGGGGAGAGAGAGAGAGAAGGGGAGAGAGAGAGAGAGAGAGAGAGAAGGGGAGAGAGAGAGTCCTCTTCCGGTGAGTGAATCTGGTGCTGTTGAGTTTGTCGTCCTGTTTTTCTCCTCTTTCTTTTGAACACATCTGGTGTGACTGAGTGTTGTGGTCATTTTACAGACTGTAGGTTTATTAGTGCTGACGTTCTCAGGGGGGCGGCACGGTGGTGTAGTGGTTAGCACTGTCGCCTCACAGCAAGAAGGTCCGGGTTTGAGCCCCGGGGCCGGCGAGGGCCTTTCTGTGTGGAGTTTGCATGTTCTCCCCGTGTCCGCGTGGGTTTCCTCCGGGTGCTCCGGTTTCCCCCACAGTCCAAAGACATGCAGGTTAGGTTAACTGGTGACTCTAAATTGAGCGTAGGTGTGAATGTGAGTGTGAATGGTTGTCTGTGTCTATGTGTCAGCCCTGTGATGACCTGGCGACTTGTCCAGGGTGAACCCCGCCTTTCGCCCGTAGTCAGCTGGGATAGGATCCAGCTCGCCTGCGACCCTGTAGAACAGGATAAAGCGGCTACAGATAATGAGATGAGATGAGATGAGATGAGATGTTCTCAGGGTTCACACACACACGCGGTGTAATTTACCCGCTGATGAGGTTGTGTGTGTGTGTGTGTGTGTGTGTGTGTGTGTGTGTGTGTGTGAGAGTTTGGGCAGTTAATAACCTGTGCTGTAATAACGTGTGCTCGAACCCCTGCGTGATCGATGCTCACAGCTTCACTCATCAACACCCAAACACACAGCGGCGTAACGTGTACGAGCTCTTAGTTACACTCCAGTGGTTTGTTTGTTTGTTTGTTTGTTTGTTTGTTTGTTTGTTTTGTCACATTCCAGTCTATTGTCTTTAGGACACGCCCACTCTCTAAACGAGCTACTTTCATTGTAATATATGGAGTCAAAGACCACGCCTTCAGCACAAATCCCTGACTGTGTGTTAATTCTAGATCTGATTGTTTCACATTCATATCATGATTAATAAAAAGAAATGAAGCAGCAGATGCGACACCAGATCAAACGGCTCTATTTAGTGAACATTAAACACATAAATTACATCAGATTGTCTTCCTGATATCACAGCCCTGGAGTGATGCGGCTCTCACCTCCGCCCTGTTTACAGCAGGTTGAAAAATATATATCAATAAATCTATCATTTTCAAAAACTAAAGTAAATACCCAAATAAAAAACAAAGTAAAATGAGAGTTGTTATCAGAGGAGGGGCGTGTCCGGAGCAGCCCGCGGTTCTGTACTAAATAAACAAACAAGTCAACAGAAAACACTGAAAAGCCCCAGACCTACAGCTTGTACAGGGGTTTTACATTTTTTCAAGTTCTGTCTAAAAAAGTAGAATGAAAATGTGAAAAAGAATTTGAAATAATGTACTTGACATCATAAACCATTACTTACACTGTAATATAATTCTAACTGATTCTAAAGGAATAAATGATTGTAATTTATTTCCATGAGAGCGACCTGAAACATTTAAAGTCATCAGTTTGTGAAAGCGTGACTCGAGATCTCACACAGCGGTGGTGAGACAGAACGATTCTCCCCCACTGGGCTCCGCCTCTTTCTCCTCTGTCCTTCCTGCTCCTTCTTTAGCATCTGCATCATCGCTCTTTCCCTCCTCCTTTCTTTTCTCCTTCCCTTCCTCGTCGATAAACAGCAGCGGTTCTTGCTCCTCCCACTTCCCGACCTCGGGCGACCCTGGCCGTCCCACGCCTCCGTTCTCCTCCACAGTTGTAAACGTGCTGAGCGCCGTCATCTCCGCCTCGTCCAGCTTCTTCTGCTCTCCTTTCAC
>NC_083588.1:66562820-66577820 GCF_027579695.1 Neoarius graeffei | reverse complement strand
ACTTTATATGTAATGAATATAGAATATGCTGAATTAGTCTGGCTAACGCGACTGCAAAGCTCTGCGAGCATTTGGTCTGGCCAAGATATTAAGCCCAACCGTTTCCCAGAGCCCGTGGTTGACCCGCCTCCCTGAAATGCCTCAGTTTGCTACTGGTCGAAGCCAGAAAAGGCTGTGACGAAGCTTAAACCAATCACATCACTCTTTCCTCTGACGTATGTGACGCGACGGGGCTAACTGGTAGATTAAACTCTTACCGAAGCCGGTCGGGAGCAAGGCGAAAACGTCCTTCCTTTCAATAAATACCTCCAGGGCTGCTCTTTGCTCCGTTTTCACTGAGAACTTGCTCCATGTTCGTAATGTTTCTAGTGAATGAAGCGCTTCTGGCATAGATTCTGTAAACAATCTATGGCTTCCGGTCGCAGTTCTACTACGTCACTGCCTTGAACACGCCTCTACCCAGGGCCGTTGGAGATGCTCAAAGTTGATTGGCTCCCGATTTTTCGGGAGCTTGGAAGAGCTGTAGATAGCTTGCCTGGCCAGACTAAGCTCATAACAGGCCCTCATGTTGCGTCACGCTTAGGATGTGCAGGCCCAGGCTAATGCTGAATATCTCTGTGGATGACTTTTGGAATTCTCTGTCTGAGTTTTTCTCCCGGGAACATACAGCCCTTTCACATGTCTACTTTAAACCTTTCTAACTTGTCTAGATGTCTGATCTCACAGCAGTAAAAACACTCAGTCTGCATCGAGGTGTCAAAACCATCAAGAGCGAAGTGTGATTTTTTCTCACACCTTGATTGGAGTTTTGGAGAGTTACACCCCAGAATCACTTCGGTTTGTAATCAAACAGAGAATGTCATCATCATCGTCGTCATCATCATCATCATCATCATCGTCGTCATCATCTTCATCACACACACGCTGCACAGATGACAGAAAAGCATTCGGCCTTGAGAACAAAACTGGCCGTGCTCTCAGGGTGGGAGGGGCATACTTAGCCAATCATGGGCATCTGTGAGTTCATGTATGTGGAAGGGGGTAGATAGCACTTTCCTCTGTGCATGTTACATTGCCCTGTGATGCAGCGTGAGCAGCGGTTTATAAAAGTTTATAAAAGATGCGTTTGGTGGCTTCACGTCTCAGAGGAAGCCCGTGCTCATCTTCACCTTCCCCAGTTTGTAGCTGTGATATGATTGGGCAGAGCTGGCTGGTGGGCAGGAACTGGCCAAGACTAGATTCTGGAGAAATTCTCGGAAAATGTTCACCAACAGAACAGAAGAGAGTGAATGAATTGGAGATTATTTCCCACCGATGTTAACGTGATCAGAGATCAGCAGAGAGAAAAGAGATGATAATAACGTTCAGAAAACATTTCTGTAACCTTAAGTGATGCTCACACTGTCCTCTTTTAATAAACAGAACAATGTGTACACACGTTCACGTTGGATTTTAACGTGCTAAAGAGCTCAGGGTTGAACTTGATCACAGCTCTTAAATCCCCTCCCCCCTCCCCCCAGTGTGTTTGATGTCATGGTCAGGACTTTAAATATGGTATTAGCTCATCGAGTGCGGTTTGAGACATGCTGGTAATTTTACAGCTTCTGCATGTCTTCCTGTTAGTTTATCAGCACAGAATAAGAGAAACACGCAACTCGGCCATTTCCTCTTTCACAGTGTTCCTTTCACAAACAGACACGTTTCTGCGTCCGCTCTCTAATACTCAAACACTCCTGAGGTCATGAATTCAATCAAATCTAATCCAAGTGTGTTGCAATGTCACTACTGATGATGGGTTTATTTTCATGGTTTAAAGTCAAACTGTTTACTTTTAAGAAGAAGAAGAAGAAACCTTTGTCTCACGCATGCTCAAGCACAGTGAAATTCATCCTCTGCATTTAACCCATCTGAAGCAGTGAACACACACACACACACTCAGAGCAGTGGGCAGCCACACCAGAGCGCCCGGGGAGCAGTCAGGGGTTCAGTACCTCGCTCAAGGGCACTTCAGCCTAAGGCCGCCCCACGTCAACCTACTGCATGTCTTTGGACTGTGGGGGAAACCGGAGCACCCGGAGGAAACCCACGCGGACACGGGGAGAACATGCAAACTCCACACAGAAAGGCCCTCGCCGGCCACGGGGCTCAAACCCGGACCTTCTTGCTGTGAGGCGACAGCTGCTGTAACGTAAGTAACAACAGGAAGGAACTTGTTTCGCAAACATTCACAACACGAACAGATAAAGAGAACGTCATGTCACTGTTTATTTAAAAAAGTAATGACAATCAATGACAAACAGCTGAGGCGTAAGAGGAATAAAACACTGGACTAGGACATAAAACATTTCATCCAACAGTCTTACGCCCACCCAGGCCACATTTTGAGACCTACTATAATGTATACACACTGGCCAATTTATTAGGAACCCATACACATCTGCTCCAATCAGGTGGCACAAGTCAAGAGGTTCAGTAAAAGAAGTTCAGATCAGACATCAGACTGTGAATAATGTGATGTCAGTGACTGTGACTGTGAGACAGTTGTTGATGCCAGACAGGACAGGATGGGGTGGGTGAGTTTCAGACACTGGTGATCTGTTGGGATTTTCGCAGATACATCTCGAGAGTTTACGTAGAAAGACATGAAAATAAACTAAAACTCCCAGTGAGAGGGGAAACACCTGGTTCCTCAGTGAGGTGCTCTGAGCTATCGAACGGTTTTTACCCAGATTTAGAACGAGGTTGTGAAGGATTGGTTTGGTGAGTGCATCTGAAAAGAAACACATTGTGAAAGTAATATCTTTTGTTCCTCTTCTGTACATTTCTGATAGGAAGTACTATTCAATAACTTTCATCCATTTCAGCAGTGGTGCAGTTTACAGAAACCACAACAGCACCACGGAAATAAGGTCTCTCAGGCTCCATGTGGATGTGACAACACTTACTGCATACTGTTTTCGTTTTGTTTTTCCCAAATTTCTCCTGAATGTAGTCACAGCCAGTTCCCACCCACCAGACAGCTCTCTCCAATCACGTCACAGATTCCAACCAGGGAGGGCGAAGGTTATCGTGCCCTTCCTCCAACAGATGTGAAACCAGCCTACTGCATCTTTTGGAACTGCTGCTCATACAGAGTTGGGGGCGGGGCAACAGACATGGAGGAAAGCGCTATCTACCCACTTCCATGCAAGGTATGATCAAAAAGTCACAGGACTGTTCCCTTCATGAATAAACAGAGTGTGGTGAGGTCAGGCACCTGCAGTAGGAGTGAGCGAGCAGTGACTCTCGTTCTTGTGACAACGAGTACACGCTCATTTGCAATTTGTGCAACATGCAGGAATTTGTAATCAGCAACAGAGAGCCTTGAAATGCTTCAGCAGGCCTATGGCAGTGAGCTGGGTGAGGTGTTGTGATTGGCACTGGCGCTTCAGTCGGGGCAGGAGGTCACTGAAGGACGACGTTCTGCTCCTCCTGACACCTGAATGCCACTGAAACACCTCAACCAGCTCAGTGCATCATCGCCGTCGGCTTGCTGAAGCATTTCCAGGGTCTCCATTGCTGATCCTTGGAGTTTGACAAAGAGTTTGATGTTTGCATCAAATGTACACGTGCACATTATCACAAAAGTGCATATACCACAGGTCCCGAGAGTTACTACTCGCTCCTACTGCACGTGCATCACCGTGCTGCGCTCCGTTCACTCCCAAGACGAACAATCCCAGAACTTTTTGATTGTACCTCGTATGCCCAAGCTCACAGACGCCTATGATTGGCTAGCATCCCTGTAATTGACAGGGCAGAGAGAATGCTCCATCCCTTCCTCCCTCACAGCACCTTACTGAGCTCTCAGCTATGGAAGGGTGTGGCTTCAAACAAACTAGAACTTGTGATCTCTTATGACAGGGCCAATGCTTTTCTGTTGTGCCACTCGGGAGCCCGAGGCGTGTTTTTACTTGTTAGATTGTGATATTGTGATTAACATGGCGGTGTGGGGAGAAAAGGTGAGCTGGTTTTGACTTTATGTAAATTAGCTGCATCACAGTGACCAATCAGACAGACTGAACGGCCACCAGCTCGACGTCATGGATGAAAAAATGAATAACTGCTGCATCCTTCTTCAAACTCCGACACACATTACGGTTCATTCGGAGTGTTTCACCTCTGTGTCACGGGCGATTGCTCTAAGACAGCGAGGGAGGCTCAGCCTCCTCTAAAAATGACGAACATCGTGTATGATGAATTGCGCTAGGCTTATGTTATAGCCGACCTTATAACATTGCTATTTCAGATCCAGAATCATAGAAATATATGTGCTCAACCCAACTACAGTACGAAATCATTCCGTTATAACTTTCCCCAGTTCGCCTAATGTGTGCGTGAGTTTTTCCCCCTCGTGACAGCGCGATGCAGCCCAGACTCAGTGCACTTCAATGGCATTTGGGAGCTCTGCGCTTTCAATCTCAAAATGCAAGACAGTTATTGGACAAATACTGCGAAAATGCCCACCCACCGGACTCCCAGCCTCACAGTGGGAGGGACATGGCAAAGCTTTCCACGAGGAGACTGGTGATTGGTGAAAGTGGCCGGATATTTTCTTTGATTGACAGCTCGTTTCAAATATAGACAGGCAGCGGTGAATTTCAGTCCCATGCGGATTCGCAAGTGCTGTGGTGTATTGTAAGAGATCAGCTTACATTTCGATTTCATTCATTACATACGGTTTCTACCAGCTTTTTTAGTTTGTATATATTTTCATTGTAAATAAAGTGTAAATATAGTGTTGTCAAGTTTGCTATCTTAGTTCCAGAAATTTTGTTTATTTGAGTGACTGAACTTGAACTTGAGGGGGCTAGTCAGCTAGCAAGAAAGCTGCGCACGGATGCCAAGCATTGCTGATTTAATTTTGGCGAAGCCATTTGCCAGTCTTCCTTTCGAGGAAAAAATTAAAATTAAAGAGCAGGGTAGACCAACGCCTCAAATTGACTTGGTGAAAAAGGTAGGGAATAATACTCGTTCCTTTCAGCTCTCCTGGTACGAGAAAGTGAATTGGCTAACAGCAAGTGACCCACATCAACAACAGTAAATAGGCTACTTTAGTAATATGTCATGGATGGACCAAAAATATGGAATCTATTTAAAATGTTTATGCTGAGTATATTATATTGGAATATATGTTTTTCTGGATATGAATTAAACACAGCTACAATTTGGAAAACATTTTTAAACAAGAACACAGCCGAGAACATTTCACACTACAGACCTGGATTAAAAGTGAAGGGTTATCAAAATTGTCAATAAAACATTTCTCAGTCAAAATAAGTAAAATATAGGGAAAGTGTCATTGAATGAAATGTGTGGCCCCCAGCTCTATGTTTGGCTCCCCAAGGTCAGTGCTTGTGCCGATTCCAGAACACTCTGCTGTTACTGCTGAGGTTCCTGACAAAGAGCTGCTTTCAATAATGATCAATTTTTAAACAACATGCCACAATTTTAAAATATAAAATGTTAAAATATACCCCCCCCCCACCATCATGTATATTGGACAGTAGGCTAATGGGCCAAAAGAACCTGTTATTTCAGTTTGTGACCCTGCCAACAATCAGCCAGATCAGAGGCAAGAGTATGGGCAAAATTGATGTTTTTCTTTTAAAATCTGGAAATATCGTAACCGACCAGCCTCCCCTGTTTGAAAGACTACCAGCTGCCACTGCTCTGTGTGTATTTATAGATTTATAAAGGACTGTTTTAATTAGACATTGGAGCAGGAATGTGTCTGATTGGATGATGCTGTAAAAAGATTTTTTTTAAATAATAAGAGCGTCAATGATGGCGTAGCTAGCTCCAGCCCCGTCTAGTCCAGAAAGAACGATCTAAAGTGGGTCACCTTGCGCAATAAATGTTGCAAACTATATACACTACATACAAGTTACATATAGAAGCGATATCCACCCTAGGAATCCCGACCTATTTACCAGAAAGAATCCAAAATGGCGAGGAATTGATTGAGAAGAAGCGATTTTTGTTGAACTGCTCATCAAGGCTTAATTAGTCCATAACTTCATTAATAATTGTAATAAAGCAAATCTGGGTAGAAATTCTATGCACCCTAGGTCCCCCTACCTTCATGCCAGAAAGTATCAAAATCGGTGAAGAATTGAAAGAGAAGAAGCGATTTTCATGAAATGTGGATGACGCCGGACAGACGGACATGATGGGATAAGATCGGCCTGTCGGCCACATGAGATAATAATCCAGGGTTTTTTTAAAGTTCAGAACTCAGAATATCTTTTCAGATGTACCTTTACGAGAGCAGCAATCTGGAATCAGCTACAATTCAGTGATTGACAGGTTGACGCCCCTTAATCACATGATGTGCATTCTGATGCATTTGAATCTTGATGTATTATGTAAAACTGAATATCAAACACACACACGGTTATTTACATACAATTTATTCAATCAAGCACAAATATTCTTCTGAAGACATAACAGTAGGTGTGTGTGTGTGTGTGTGTGTGTGTGTGTGTGTGTGTGTGTGTGTGTGTGTGTGATTTTACACATCATGAAGCTGAATACACACATCGCACTCAGCACTGCGCCCTGTTCACTCCATAGTGCACTCTTCAGGCTGCTCTGTGGTTTGTATGTTGATTAACTCCCACAATGCACTGCAGGCAGAGTTTAAAATAATACTCTGTAGTGTGGCTGCGTGAGCCTGCGTGATCTTTCTAGGGAGTCAGGCGTAGAGCATTATTTTGGACACAGACTCATCCTTCTCACTTTTTCATTCCCTCTCTCTGTCTCCATCTCTCTGATTCTTTCCCTCTCTCAGTCTGTCTCTCTCGGCGTGTCTCTCTCCTTCACACTCCGTCCTCGTTGAGTTCACATCGTGTCTCCTCGTCGCGTCTCACTCTCCCCTTTGTGTACCAGAACTCCGTGATGTCCTTTAGCGTCACTGTCGGCTGGATCCACATGTCCTCCTCCGTCCCCGCCTGCCTCTCTCCGTTCGACCTCGTCCTCGCTTGTCTTGATCTGTTTCTTCTCTTGTTCTCCTCCACCGTGGCCCCGTCAGCGTACCAAAACTCCACTCTCTCCTCGGTGGATGAGTCTGGCTCTGCCCACAGGTTCTCTTTCTCTTTCACTGTTGGTCTATGTCCTTTTTTGTTCTTCTGTCTTTGTCCCCCAAATTTTGCCCTCTTTTTTGTGACAGACAGACGCACCCACAGGAACACGGTGAGGCCCAGAGAGATTGATGCGATCATCCCGAGAGTCCATAATGTGACGAAACAGACTAGCTTGGAGAAATGGCGAGGCTGAGATGATGAACCCTTGGTGAAGCAATTTGTCCACTGTGCTGTCTCCATCTCTGATGTGGGGACGTTCTTGGACATGGTGGTGTTGGTGCTCCAGGTGTCTTCAGTGTTTGTAGACCATGCTCCATCTCTCCAAGTCGTGTTATTGTACACATTTCCTTGAGTTGTTGTGAGAGCTTTGGTGTTCTCCTCTGTTTTCCAGTCCATCATCTCCATACTAGACACCAGCGGTTCCTCTGTGTTCTCTGTGGATCCGCTTGTAACTTGTGTAGAAAGGACTGGTGTTGCTGTTATCTTGATATGTCCTGATGTTCCAGTAGGTCTGATGGTGTCATCTGGAGGTGTTTGGTTTGTAGAAAGTATCTCCAGATAGGTTCCTGCTGTAGTTGGAGATGGACTTTGGTGGTCTGTTGTGCCATCACTTCCGTTGGTTAGTGTTACATCAGTCTCGTATGTTGAGTAAATCAGTGGCACCTTGCTGGTGTTTGCTTCATCAGTATCACTTGTTCTATCTTCTGTCCAACTCATCGATGTTGTTGTTTGGACATCAAGGTCCAGCTGGATGGATGTTCCAGATGTTGAGAACTCAGTCATCTCCTGAATGTTTATACTTGCGTTTTCAGGGCCAGTTCCTGTTTCTTGGTATTCCATGGCTACACTCGTGGTGTTTGTAGAGACAGCTGTCTCATTGAGACTCATGATGTTGTGGTGAGAGGTGCTGATGGTGTTGTTTCTTCTGTCGTCCTCCACCGAGCTTGTAGAGCCACTGAGCTCCAGCATGGATGTCAGAGGTGACGTCTGATCTGATAGCAACTCATCTGCTGACTCTGTTGTGGTCATCACATCCGTTGTTGCTGTTTCTGTCCTGACATCTTTGTTTGTTGTGAGGTTTTCAGACCTTGTGGAAACTTCCAGCTCCGGTGTGGTCAGAAGGTTTTCATGAAGAGCACAGAGGGTTAGAACCTGAGTGAACCAGACGGTTAGAGACACGATACTTGTCTTCATCATGATGTCTTCTAGAGAAGGGTTACAAACACAGACTGCAGTGAGAAATACTTCAGAGAAGCTACGGTTCTTCTACACTCTGAGAATTTTTTATTGAAACACACACGTGCGCGCGCACACACACACACACAAACACAAGAGGTTAAAAATAGTTAGAAATTGTGTGAAACCATATGGCATGCAGTTCTACTCACAGAAACTCTGAAACTCGGAACCAAACCGTCTCGTTCTCCGAAATGTCAGCGTCGTTCATTTGATCAAACAAAAAAGAAACACAAACACGAATGCGTCTCGTCTCCTCGTCTCTTCCTCTTTCTCCATGGTTTCCTCTTTTGCGCATGTATCTCTTGCCACAGATGCTTTCTGGGATACTTCACACCCCGGGCAGTCTCTAGGCGGAAATGACTGTTTGGTTGCCATGGCGACTGCTGAGGTGAGAGGTGTAGGGAGGATGTGGTATTGTGGCTCCGCCTCATTTCATCCGTCGGCCTCAGTGCAGAGGAAAAAGACACAGAGGTTTGAACATCCGGTTGACTCATAAATAAGAGAACAAAAATGCCTCAGGTCATGTAAGGTGGAGTGCAAAATTTTGTGCACCCTTTCCGCCCCCGTAACCCCCCCCCCCCCCCCCCCCCCCCGTATCGATTCACGAAACTGATTGACATTTTCATGAAACCGTGTTTGAATACGTTCTCATTGACTGAAGATCCTTACAGGAATAAGAAGTGGAACAAACATCATATTTGTATTTATTCAGAAATTCAGAAAAATAATTCAGAGAATACTGTAGAGTTACTGGAAGCACGCTGAAGATGATTATTTTCCTACAACAACACGTCCCCAGGTGCTTTATTCAGTCGTTCCGTCATCAGTCTCCTTCTATTCTCTCTTCTAGTTAATAAGACAAAAAAAGTTTGTTCTATCATGTTCCTGAGAAACTGTAAAGAAGAAGAAGTGTAAACTCCTCTGTCCTGAAGACATCAGAAAACTCAAACTCACAGCTTCACCTCTGACTGTGACACAGCGCTCACACTGGAGACTCCTTCCACAGACGATGCTCTTAAATTCATTAATTTACTCCATTTATTATCAGTGGAGCATCTGCTGGACACGCCCCTGTGAATGAGCTGTTGCTATAGAAACAATAACATATTAGAACAAGTGCATTAATGATAAATAAACCTGCACTACTGTCAGAGCTGCTGTTAGAGAGAATTAATCAACACTTTCTGACCAATCAGTTCAGAATGTTCAGCTTCATGGTGGAACTTCTCCCCCCCCCCCCCCCCTTTTTTAATTTTTCCTCCCCTTCCTCTCTTCCCCATATCTTATTATTTTTAGATTTGTATATGTAAATACTTAATTAATTTTATTTTATCTAGAAGTTTTCCTCTGTTTCTTTTCTCTGTTTATCTGTAATGATGCTGCTGGAATCATAATTTCCCTGAGGGAACCCTCCCAAAGGGATCAATAAAGTTTTATCTAATCTAATCTAATCTAATCTAATCTAATCTAATCTAATCTAATCTAATCTAATCTAATCTAATCTAATCAATCAGGTGTATGTGTGACATCCTGGAATGAGATGCTGATTAATTATAAATTTCCATCTCACACACACACACACAGAGAGAGAGAGAGAGAGAGGAAGTTAATCTACATCCACATGACCCCTGTTTTAGGGAGGAGGTCTACAGGAAGTGGTTTCGTTGACCGCTGCTTTAATGCTGCTGTTGTTTTTGATGGGTGTTCTCACTTTTTGAGAAATATATTTAAAAAAAACCTGAGGCTGTACATGAGGTCATGACTATAGATTTCTCTGAACTCATACTGAAACTGGAGTGATTCAGTTTGTCCTGCGAATGCAGCAGAAACCTCCTGCAGTCTACTGAAGAACATTAATAACTGCAGGATATGTCTGTGTCCCATGGTGATATATATATATACACTTGAATGCAAAAGTTTGCACCCCCATGGGTTTTGAATGGAGACTGTGATGAGGTTAAGAATGAACCGTGACTGTTATGACACGATGATCTGGAGCTATGCAGGTTCCTCTGTTCCTCTGTTACTCCTTTTCCAAAAACAGGGAATGGGTTCCTTTCTGATTCATGCACCAAAAACAGCTAAAACATGATTAGAGATGATTATAAATGCTTATAAACTATTTATAAATGAGAAAATATTTATATCACATTCAGAATTCAGAACAAATGTTTAAACTGACACCATTTTGATTTCATGATGAACATCTGAACATGCTGTCACGTCTACACCAGAACCCCCTCTGAACTCCACCTCCCAGAACACACCACGGCCTAAGAACATGGCGGCCATGGACTACAGCTCCCACCAAGCACACTTGCCGTCATGTTCACAGTCACCTGGACTCGGTCACTAACACGGTACTGGAGCACAGTCATGACACACAGGGAGAGACTTGGTCAGAGACAGACGTGCTGGCTGTTACTGCTGCTCTGCTTTTTCATCTTCTGCTTCATGGCTTCTTCTGCTTTTTGATTCTGCTTCAGTATTGAGTTTACTGAGCATCTGACCTTCTGTCTGTACTTGATTTCAATTTCTGTGTCATGTTTTGGACTTGAATGAGAGAGAGAGAGAGAGAGAGTATGTTCTGAACAGACCCCTTTTTAGGAACCCCTGACCAAAGAGACTCCTTAAAGCATATATGCAGAACCATGGCCTCACTTTTTGTTTATAAATGCCTTGAGACTTCAAGAACGGCACAGGAATAGTTTTAAGCATTAACAATAAATCTAATATAGTAATTTTTACGATTAAAGTGATTTATACAGGTAGCGGTCTGAGTGAATGACCTTGATGTCCGTAACACCACAGCAGGAAGTCTATCGGTCTCATCGCCATTTCCGCTATACTAAAACACAGAGCTGACTGCAACTCCGATCCTCCATTTTGAGCTAATTTATCACCATGACACATAGATGTGTTGCTGGTCGGTGCAGCAACACGACAGAAGGTGGATTTACGTTGCATTCATGGCCCAAGAATGTTCAAACTGCAAAGATTTGGATGCGTTTTGCGAGAAGTTCACGGGCACATTGGGCGCCTACGAAGTGGTCTCTCCTCTGCTCTGCACATTTTACTGAAGACTTGTACGAGACCTCTGATCTGTTGAGGAGCGTTGGCTATAAGCCTGTACTGAAAGAGGGTGCAGTACCAACATTTAAAGAAAAAAAACAAGAAAAGGAAAGTATTTATTTATTTTATTTTATTTTTTAAAGGAAAGTGAGTTTAGTTGCACCAGTTCTCCCGGAGTGAGCCGAGGGTTGTTGGTAAAACCCGGGATGGAACGGGATGTGACATATCACTCAGGCAGTGACCTCCCCGCAGTTGTTGCTAAAACCGGTGACATCCCATTCCGTCCTGGGTTTTAGTAATTGCCTGAGCCGAGCAGTAATGGCGGAGGACTCAGTAATGGAGAAAATGGAGAATGAGTGAAGCAGCAGTCTGATTTCTAAACTGGATATCGCTGCCATCTCACCCTTACGTGGAAGAAGCGAATGAACAGAGAACTGAACGAACAACTGAAAGTCAGATTGTTTTAAAACAATCGGCAACAAGATCAGCCTTCAAGAAGCGAGAACACAGACGGGTAAGCTCAGACTCTCATTTGGATACAAAAACAACTCGTTGTTTCCCTACATTTGGATTAATCCATGTAACTTGTATTGTGTGTTTAAGTTAGCGGTATAAGATTATTTAATTTGCTTCAGAATGTGATTGTCTCAGTTCATCTGATTATTTAATGAGCCTTTTACGTTTTATCAGTGAAAATGCACGCATGTACATGTATGTTGCACAAGTTATAACACCCATCCTGTTTTAATGAGAGTCAACCCACAATCAATGAAGTCAAATCAGTCTTAGTTGAGCGAGTCGGTAACGCCATTTCTTACTTTCACCATAAATTTTTATTTATATGACTTCGTCAAAGGCCTCGGCCTTAAAACCAGTTCCTGCTGTGATGTCACGCGCTCAGGGCTGGCTGGCTCAGCTCCAATACAAACTTGGCGGTTGATTTTAACTCTCAAATATATTTTTTATTCCCATTTATGCAGCATACAAGAGTCAAGGATGGAGATACTCTCCACTCAGAAATGTATTTAAAAATAAAGGCTCTGCTTATCTGCTTTAAGGAACCTTTCTTTTTTTTAATAAAGTGTAGAAGATGAATGTAACTATCATGGTGTGTTTTCGATTTTCTCTCTCCGTCACTGTGTTTTGGTTTTTGTCCTCTGCAGGCTGCCGTAGCTGCTGTGGTGGTTAATTAGGGATTGGCTCGGATTAGAGGTATGAGAACTTTAATCCATTTAAATCACAGAGACGGTGTGTGTGTGTGTGTGTGTGTGTGTGTGTGTGTGTGTGTGTGTGTGTGTGTACCTTTATTCCCAACTCCGAGGTCCAGAGACGAGACACAACGCTGGGTGCAGTGACGGAGACATGAGACATGGACAGTGAGGAGGAGAAGGAGCGTGAGATGTCTCCTGAGAGACAGGAGGAGAGCCAGGAGACAGAGGATGAGGCTGGAGATGTGATGGGACAGAAGGAGGACAAAGAAGATGAGGAGGACGAGGAGAGAGGAGACATGATGGGACAGATGAAGGACATGGAGGAGTGGAACGGGATTCTTTTGGATGGTGTTACTGAGAGGACCCGAGAAGACAGCATGGTGGTGGTGGACTGGAAGCCTGGTGACCCCGTGACCCCTCAGTACGTCCTCACACTGGCGAGATACACACAAGGTGAGCACAGTGTCCACTTTACGACAGATAAACTCGGCTAAATGTCCTTAATTAATGTCCTGATATTTGTTTTTGGACATTGTTAGCTCATGTTGCTAATGAGTAATTGAAGTGTATAGCCTCCAGTTTAGCATGGAGCACTAAATATATGTGTGTGTGTGTGTGTGTGTGTGTGTGTGTGTGTGTGTGTGTGTGTGTGTGTATAAAAATATGAATCTATTTCAGTATAAATGATGTTATTGAGATGTGGAAGTTGAGGTTTGTGATGATCACTGGCAGACTCAGGGCCACAGCGTCCCTTTAGTTAAAAAAAAAATAAACAGAGTGAAAGTGCCCCCTAGGTGCCCTTTCAGTCAATAACCCATGATAAAGTGCTCTCTAGGCTTTTGCTAAGTGTGAGAAAATGTGAAGTGCCCTCTAGGGTGGTCTTCCAGTGTATGTGATGCAGTGACCTACAGTGTTCCACTACATGTGAGGAACTGTGATAAAGTGCCTTCAAGGCTGCCACAATATGTGACATGATGAAGTTCCTCCTGAAGGGATCTCAGTGGAGGATGTGTGATACTGTGCCCCAAAGGCTTTCACTGTGTAAGAAAGTGTGATGGGAAGCATGCCCTCCAGGTGCCTCGACAATAGGCGGTAAAATACATATTTTATGTGGGTATTCATCAATAGGATGAATACCCACATAAAATATATATTTTTGTATCAAACACAACACACACACACACAGTTTGACCTGATGAATGTTCTGTAGATTATCTTTGCTCTCCGGAGGACAACATCTACAACATCCGCTTCTCCCGCTTCAAAATCCGAGACCTGGAGCACGGATCCGTCATCCTGGACCTGAAACGACACTGTCCAACAGGTGTGTGTGTGTGTGGGGGGGGGGGGGGGGGGGTGTCAGTAGATCTGGAGCCTGGAATACTGAGTATTTTATTTTAAAAAAAAAATATAATAAATTTATTTCCCAGTCAAATTTATTTCTCTACAGCAGCACATTTACTAAGATACTTGATACTAAGAATTTCTAGAAACTAGAAAATAAAACAATCTAATTGAGATTAAAAAAACATACACAGAAAGAAGCAATAAAAGAATGTATTAAATAGAAGAGATAATAGTCAATTGGATTTTTCATATTAAAAAATATTTTTATTTATAAAAATAAATTGAAAAAAATTATGAACAAATATTTAACATGAAAAACTATTTAAAAAATAAAGTTTACAATTTCAAAAATTTAGTACAAAAAAATTTTGTCATCAGCTGCAGTCTGAAATAATTATTCATCTCTCTCATAATTATTATTTTTACATATTTAATCAAAAGATTTCACGATGTCCATAATTTATCACAATATCAATATTATACTGTCACATCACCCAGCCCTGAGTCCAGCTTTAACACAGTTTGAACACATTGTAACCTGGTGGGTGGAGTCTAGTCGGTGGCGCCTGGTGGGTGGGGCCTAGGAAAGAGAGAAAGATGTTATCCCCCATTTACCATCATCTTCTCTGACCACAACTTACTGAGGTTTTCTCTCTCTCTCTCTTTCAGAAATTAAAGATGTAGTGGAAACAGAAGCAGGACGTTTTATTCAGTATCATTTCACACCTTCTTTTCTGAACCTGAGAGAAATCGGAGCCACGTACGTCTCATCTTCATTTTTAAACTCAGACTGAGAGTTTGACTGAGAAGTACAGCTGCATTATAACCTAACACTGCTGGTGTGCGCACGTGTGTGTGTGTGTGTGTGTGTGTGTGTGTGTGTGTGTGTGTGTGTGTGTGTGTGTGTGTGTGTGCGTGTGTCAGCCTGGAGTTTACAGTGGGCAGTAAAGCAGTGAACAATTTCCGACTCATTGAGAGACACTATTTCAGAGAGCTGCTGCTGAAGA